>NC_069499.1:768065109-768116733 GCF_027579735.1 Bombina bombina
GAGACTATTTCTAGCGCCCAAGGATCCAGAACATCTCTTGCCCAAGCCTGAGCGAAGAGAGAGAGTCTGCCCCCCACCAGATCCGGTCCCGGATCGGGGGCCAATATTTCATGCTGTCTTGGTAGCAGTGGCAGGTTTCTTGGCCTGCTTTCCCTTGTTCCAGCCTTGCATTGGTCTCCAAGCTGGCTTGGCCTGAGAAGTATTACCCTCTTGCTTAGAGGACGTAGCACCTTGGGCTGGTCCGTTTTTACGAAAGGGACGAAAATTAGGTCTATTTTTTGCCTTGAAAGGCCGATCCTGAGGAAGGGCGTGGCCCTTACCCCCAGTGATATCAGAGATAATCTCTTTCAAGTCAGGACCAAACAACGTTTTCCCCTTGAAAGGAATGTTTAGTAGCTTGTTCTTGGAAGACGCATCAGCCGACCAAGATTTCAACCAAAGCGCTCTGCGCGCCACAATAGCAAACCCAGAGTTCTTAGCCGCTAACTTAGCCAATTGCAAAGAGGCGTCTAGAGTGAAAGAATTAGCCAATTTGAGAGCATTGATTCTGTCCATAATCTCCTCATAAGGAGGAGAGTCACTATCGAGCACCTTAAGCAGTTCATCAAACCAGAAATATGCGGCAGTAGTGACAGGGACAATGCATGAAATGGGTTGTAGAAGGTAACCCTGCTGAACAAACATCTTTTTAAGCAAACCTTCTAATTTTTTATCCATAGGATCTTTGAAAGCACAACTATCCTCTATGGGAATAGTGGTGCGTTTGTTTAAAGTAGAAACCGCTCCCTCGACCTTGGGGACTGACTGCCATAAGTCCTTTCTGGGGTCGACCATAGGAAACAATTTTTTAAATATGGGGGGAGGGACGAAAGGAATACCGGGCCTTTCCCATTCTTTATTAACAATGTCCGCCACCCGCTTGGGTATAGGAAAAGCTTCTGGGAGCCCCGGCACCTCTAGGAACTTGTCCATTTTACATAGTTTCTCTGGGATGACTAAATTTTCACAATCATCCAGAGTGGATAATACCTCCTTAAGCAAAATGCGGAGATGTTCCAATTTAAATTTAAATGTAATCACATCAGATTCAGCCTGCTGAGAAATGTTCCCTAAATCAGTAATTTCTCCCTCAGACAAAACCTCCCTGGCCCCCTCAGATTGGGTTAGGGGCCCTTCAGAGATATTAATATCAGCGTCGTCATGCTCTTCAGTAACTAAAACAGAGCAGCCACGCTTACGCTGACAAGGGTTCATTTTGGCTAAAATGTTTTTGACAGAATTATCCATTACAGCCGTTAATTGTTGCATAGTAAGGAGTATTGGCGCGCTAGATGTACTAGGGGCCTCCTGAGTGGGCAAGACTCGTGTAGACGAAGGAGGGAATGATGCAGTACCATGCTTACTCCCCTCACTTGAGGAATCATCTTGGGCATCATTGTCATTATCACATAAATCACATTTATTTAAATGAATAGGAATTCTGGCTTCCCCACATTCAGAACACAGTCTATCTGGTAGTTCAGACATGTTAAACAGGCATAAACTTGAACAGAAAGTACAAAAAAACGTTTTAAAATAAAACCGTTACTGTCACTTTAAATTTTAAACTGAACACACTTTATTACTGCAATTGCGAAAAAACATGAAGGAATTGTTCAAAATTCACCAAATTTTCACCACAGCGTCTTAAAGCTTTGAAAATATTGCACACCAATTTTGGAAGCTTTAACCCTTTAAAATAACGGAACCGGAGCCGTTTTAAGCTTTAAACCCCTTTACAGTCCCTGGTATCTGCTTTGCTGAGACCCAACCAAACCCAAAGGGGAATACGATACCAAATGACGCCTTCAGAAGTCTTTTATAAGTATCAGAGCTCCTCTCACATGCGACTGCATGCCATGCCTCTCAAAAACAAGTGCGCAACACCGGCGCGAAAATGAGACTCTGCCTATGCTTTGGGAAAGCCCCTAAAGAATAAGGTGTCTAAAACAGTGCCTGCCGATATTATTATATCAAAATACCCATAAAAAATGATTCCTCAAGGCTAAATATGTGTTAATAATCAATCGATTTAGCCCAGAAAAAGTCTACAGTTTAAATAAGCCCTTGTGAAGCCCTTATTTACAATCGTAATAAACATGGCTTACCGGATCCCATAGGGAAAATGACAGCTTCCAGCATTACATCGTCTTGTTAGAATGTGTCATACCTCAAGCAGTAAGAGACTGCACACTGTTCCCCCAACTGAAGTTAATTGCTCTCAACAGTCCTGTGTGGAACAGCCATGGATTTTAGTTACGGTTGCTAAAATCATTTTCCTCATACAAACAGAATTCTTCATCTCTTTTCTGTTTCTGAGTAAATAGTACGTACCAGCACTATTTGAAAATAACAAACTCTTGATTGAATAATGAAAAACTACAGTTAAACACTAAAAAACTCTAAGCCATCTCCGTGGAGATGTTGCCTGTACAACGGCAAAGAGAATGACTGGGGTAGGCGGAGCCTAGGAGGGATCATGTGACCAGCTTTGCTGGGCTCTTTGCCATTTCCTGTTGGGGAAGAGAATATCCCACAAGTAAGGATGACGCCGTGGACCGGACACACCTATGTTGGAGAAAAGACCATTCTCCCGGATGTAAAGCTTGACTAACAGAGATAATCCGCTTCCCAAATGTCTATACCTAGGAAAAAGACAACAGAATTTAGATAGGAGCTGGATTTAGCGCAAGCAAATATCCGAGATACTTCTGTCACAGCCTAAGGACCGATAGTCCCACCCTGATGATTGACATACGCCACAGTTGTGACATTGTCTGGAAAAAAACAATAAACGTCTCTTCTTCAAAAAAGAAACCAATCTGAAGAACTCTGAGAATGCACGGAGTTCCAAAATATCAAATGGTAATCTCGCCTCCTGAGATTTCCAAATCCCTTGTGCTGACAGAGATCCTCAGACAGCCTCCCAACCTAAAAGACTTGCATCTGTAGAGATCATGGTCCAGGTTGAAAGAACCGAAGAGACCTGTAGAACTAAATGATGGTGATCTTAACCACCGAATCAAAGATAGTTAAACATTAGGATTCGAAGATATAAAAAGTGATATCCTAGAATCCCTGCACCATTATTCAGCATAAAAAACTGGAAATGTTTCCTATGAAAATGAGCAAAGGGAATCGAATCCAATGCTGCAGCCATGAGACCTAAAACTTCCATGCATATATAGCAACTGAAGGAAATAATAGAGACGGAAGGTTCCGACAGACTGAACCCAATAAAATTGTCACTGGTCTGTTAGAGACAAAGACATTGCCACAAACTATCTGGAAACCTAAAAAAGGTGACCCTTGTGTGAGGAATCAAGAAGCTTTTGATAAAAAGATCCTCTAACCATGTCTTGAAGAAAAAAAGTTGAATCGTATGAGATTCCGCAGAACGAAAAGACTGAGCCAATACCACGAGTTCCAAATAAGGAACACTGAGAACCTTGAAAAGATTCTTAGAACTGTCGCTAGACCAGAAGGAAAAGCAACAAATTGGTAATGCTTGTCAAAAAAAGAGAATCTCAAAAAGATATGCATCTATTGTATCTATTGTAAACAAATAATGCATCACTGACCAAAAAAGGCAAAATAGACTATATAAACACCATTCTAAAAGATGGTATACTTATATGACAATTCAGAAAGATTTTCTATCTTTAGAACAATGAATAGTCTTGAATAAAAGCCCAAAACCCATTTCCTAAAAATGGAACTGGAATAAATACCCCAGAAAACTCCAGGTCTGAGCAGCGCTTAATCCCCAACGGGTGATCAGCCGCGCTTCATCAAAACCCAAAATATATAGGCCTGAAACACATTAAGGAAAGTGTTAGCCTTACTGGAATAGCTGGAATATAATAGAGAGGAAAAAAAAGACTTCTCACAGACAGTTTTACTGTGAATCTTATTCTGTACCCAAAATCTAAGAAATTTGGACCGAATAGAACCAAACAAATTTCAAAAAAGTCTTAACCTGCCCCTTACCAGCCAAGCTGGAATACGGCACATACATGCAAATTTAGGGAGCTGATTTTGAACTAAAAAACTTCCAATTAAAAACATGTTACTTGGGTAAGAATTTAGGATTTCGTTCCTTAGTAAGAACAACAAAACTAATATAAGCTTAAAGTTTTAGTCTTAGAACTCAATCTTGAAGCCCAGAGTAACAGTTAAGAATTGAATCCAATTATGAACCAAATAATTGATTATCTTGGAAAAAAAGAAATATGGATTTTTTAGAAATCACAAAATTCTTCTAGCTAAAACAGCTAAAGACATAGATTAAAACTCATTTGCGAAAATATTCAATAAAATGAAGACACAAATGAATTTATTAGCATGTTAATCAAGTTAAAGGACCAGTCAACACACTGGACTTGCATAATCAACAAATGCAAGACAATAAGACAATGCAACAGCACCTAGTCTGAACTTCAAATGAGCAGAAGATTTTGTCCCTTTAACAATGCTAAATACATCATAATCCGATATTTGATCTTAAAGTATCCAAACAGAAAAATGAAGCAATTGCAACATCATCAAAATAAATTACAGGTCCAAGAAAAAGTACCTGAAAATAAATAATTTTCCTTAAATAAGATACAACCATCTAAAGGAAAATAAATACTATTTTGCTATAGAAATAATAGTATATTTAGCAGGAATAGAGATAGCCCCATTAAATTGGGGAACCCTCAAAACTGAAATTAACTGCCGGCAAAGAACATAATTTAAAACCCTTGAAGAAGGAATAAAAGAAAATTCTCAGCCTTTTCCATTCCCTAGTATCAGGAACTGGAAAAAAAACCTCTGAAAACACAGAAGATTAAATAAGCAGAAATAAAATGTTAGCTAGTCTTGAAAAAGAACTAGTTACCTCAATATCCAAAATAATCAACACCTTTTCAACAAAGAGCAAATGTACTCTAATAAAAATAAAAAAGTAGATTTGTTAGTGTCAATATCCGATGAAGAAAATTCTGAATGAGAAAAAACATCATCAGAGAAGGATTAATTCAGTATGTTGGTCATTTGAAACTTCATCAACTAAAAAAGAAGTTTGAAAAAGACCTAAAAATTTTTATTAGAAGGCGCGATGTCAGACAAAGCCTTTAACATCGAATCAGAAAAATATTCTTATAAATTTCTAAGTATATCTTGTACATAAGATGTAAAAAGAATAGCAATATATGAAGCATAAATACTAATAGATTCTGCATGTAAAAGTTTATCATGATAACTTATTACAAACCATAGCTAAAGATAAACATTCATAACATTAAAATAAATGAACTTAGCTTTGGTAGGACTGATATCAGTCAACAGGAATCCGTTCTGATTCGCATGTTCTGATTCAGGAACAGTATACGAAATATCTTGCAATATGTAATAGAAAAAAACAATATATAAAGCAAAATTATCAAATTCCTTAAATGACAGTTTCAGGAATGGGAGAAAAATGCAAAACAAATAAGCCTCTAGCAACCAGAAGCAGCAAAAAATATGAGACTTAAATAATGTGAACCACATTATTGGGGCCAAATACAACGCCCATATCTTTTGGCGCCAAAAATGATCCTCTGACGCCAAAACCGACGCCCACATTTTTTGGCGCAAAAAAACGTCTGAATACACATGCGTCAAAAAAATGACGTAACTACGAACAACCTCCGGCGTCAACTAAGGCGCCGGAAATGACCAAATTTTGCGCCAAAAAAGTTTGCGCCAAAAATGATGCAATAAAATTAAGCATTTTCTGCCCCCGCGAGCCTAACAGCCCGCAGGGAAAAATAGTCAATTGAAAATTGAAGGTAAGAAAAATATATATTCATATGCATTATCCCAAATAATGAAACTGACAGTCTGAATGAAGGAATACTGATTATCCTGAATCATGGCAAATATAAGTTTAAACACATATATTTAGAACTTTACATATAAAAGTGCCCAACCATAGCTTAGAGTGTCACAAAAAATAAGACTTACTTACCCCAGGACACTCATCTACATGTAGTAGATAGCCAAACCAGTACTGAAACGAGAATCAGTAGAGGTAATGGTATATCAGAGTATATCATCGATCTGAAAAGGGAGGTAGGAGAAGAAATCTCTACGACCGATAACAGAGAACCTATGAAATAGATCCCCTAGAGGAAGACCATTGTATTCAAATAGGCAATACTCTCTTCACATCCCTCTGACATTCACTGCACTCTGAGAGGAAAACCGGGCTTCAGCCTGCTGCGAAGCGCACATCAACGTAGAATCTAGCACAAACTTACTTCACCACCCTCCATGGGAGGAAAAGTTTGTAAAACTGAATTGTGGGTGTGGTGAGGGGTGTATTTATAGGCATTTTAAGGTTTGGGAAACTTTGCCCCTCCTGGTAGGAATGTATATCCCATACGTCCCTAGCTCATGGACTCTTGCTAATTACATGAAAGAAATATTTATTATTTTTGGGGGAGTGTCCAAGCAACGGCAGGGATCAGTCGCAGATCTAGACTAGAGGCTTCTAACCAGACTGATAAATTTTCGATTATTCACATGCCAGACAGCTAAAAACATTGACTCATGAACGTATTTACCTTGCAATCCGACTACATGCTGATCTGAGCCAGTTTTTTTTTTTTTAAGTTTACACAGAATAGAGCCCTAAAAATCGAAATATCTCTGACATTAGACGGAGGCCTCGTTATAATATCGATCGTAAAACCTCCACCCCCACGTTCCCAGGGTAAAAAAGAAACATAGCATTGTTGATCGAGGATGGAGGAATATTACAAAGCTATTTACACCCTACTGGCAGAAATTGAGGATAAGGCGAGGGGATACAACGACCTAGAAGCTATAATCAAAAATGGCCACGCAGAGGAAAAAGCTGAAACTTATTTGCCATGAAGAGGCCGATATACCTTCACCATTTATAACCCTACTGGGAGCTCACTCAACTACAACTCCTGACACGGGGCCACTGGAGCCAACAATTGTGGTCCACAGTGAAACCTCGGAGCTACTTCATCACACATGCCGAATGTCCTCAGCAGAGCTCCTACAGTCTACTCAGCATCTACTTGGAGGGCCTTGGGTCGGGGCCGCCACCCGGATTGATGCGGCCGATCATCTGGATGGTAGCAAGAAAGAGGCAACTTTGACTTCGGAAGCCGGGTCCTCCGCAGAGCATGTCACTCATAGTGGCAGAGCGGTAGGATCAGAAATCACAATGAGCTTAGTAGCTGTTAGCGCCGCAGCCTATATTATTCCCATTGGCCTAGTACCTCAGCCTCCCGACTTTGGTACACAGCCCCACTTCAATTCTTGCCTAACAGGGTGCCCCTGGTATGCAGAACGGGGCCTACCATCATCCAATACAGGATTCTCTCTCCTTCGTACTGAGACTTGTATAGGTTGAACTTTTCCTGGGTTGGGCCCGGAGGCGTGGGTGCTATTTTTTTTCTTTAGCCAATTGAACTTAGGGTAGCATTTAGGTTATAGGTGGATAGAATAAGATGCAAGATTTATAAACATACATGTTATGATACTCATTCCCTTATGTACATTGTATTATCCTTTTATTGGCGTGCCACCAATGACAGCAGTAGGTCTGATTTTGACACATTAAGAAGAGGGCATATTATGTTAGATTGTGTGTGCATTTCTGAAAAACCTAGTCTGCGCTCTGTCTAGCGGATGTTTTTCCTAATGTATTCACTACGCTTTACTGTTTAACACTTATGTCTAATTTAAGTTCCCATTATCTTGTTGATTTTTTTTTTATGTCAAATACTCTCAAATGCAAATATTGTTTTGGGTATATTTTAGTATATAACATCGTTTCCCAGTTTGGGTATGTCATCTAGGAGTGAAGTGGGCTGATCTACACAGAGCCTCTAAGTTTCTGGTCATCTTCACATGCATAAGAGGTACCCATCAGAATTGTAGTTATCCAGTTGAACCCACTACACCTGAACCCCCCTCAGACCAGACTGCGTATAGGATTTAGATAAGCTGTACACTTAACCATAGGGGTTTATATTGTTCTTAAATACCTGGCTAGCTGTCATAGATCTACAAATGGCCATCTGTTATGCCCGGTGCAGCTGACCTGGTGCTTTCAACTAGGAATATATGAGAACAACAAGCCTACTCAAGACTTGGATTAGCACCATTAATATTAGCTTGGATTATGCTCTTCTTAGATGGGGAACAATTAGATAGGTTAAGGTACATTTTAGGACCATAAGCCCCTATATCATTGCCCCTGCGTCATACCACTTGGGATTGTTCATACAATACAAATAATAATTTATTCCATTTCTATTAGCTCCTTGACCTTATTTACTGCTCCACACATGTCATTATTATAGAGGTATGCACAAGGTGCTTTTACCGAATTCATTTTCTGTTTTTAGTATAACTTGGGAAGTCACATATTTTGGTAGGTGACCCTTAACTAAGAGATTAAGTAAACTCACAGAATCTCTCTCCCCTACATCGCAATAAGCCAGTATGTCTTGTCATATTATAATATCCACCAGTTTATACATACACACGTAGCTCTCCCTTGATCAACATCTACTAAATGATTACATGGGTTAGTCACCATTCACTCAATTATCATATTTCTTTATGTAGGTATATATGTATGTGTATATTTACATGTGTATAGACTCATTGTTGATATCATTTAAAATATCAGTTTCTAACTTACCCCAAATTAAAAAAAAAAAACCCCAGTCTATTATGTGGGATTTTTAACTAGCAGTTTTTTGTCTGCTATAAACTTTAAATGTCATATGTATATAATAAATCACTTTACATTAAGTGCATTAAGCTATCAGGCCCAAAGGTAAAGTGAATGCATATCACTCTAGTGCTTTCACCTCCAGTAATTTAAGATAGATTACATGGGTTTAAGAGTAGCCCATACACTACCTGGGAGGTTCATAAAATGTTATACCATTTTAGTTTACCTCCACCGAAACTGTTTATTACGTGCGGGCCCAAGAGTGGCCTAATATTAGCATAGGCGATCTCTATAGATATATAAAAGGAGGAAGCGTAATGTGAAACGCGCGTCAGGGGCACGAACACGGGGTTATTGAACCCCCAATTTTTAATTTGCTGACTCAGTGCTAGCACTCTACTATCCCAATATTCCTAGACAGTTAAAAGTAATCAGGTCTCCGCTATAGAAGAGACCTTTTTATAGCCTAGTCCTCATTTACGTTTAATGTAGACGATTTAACTTGGTGGCTGGTTGTAATGGGATATCTCTAAGTATTTCAGTGGGAATTTTTCGGCCGATAATAGGGGTCAGATTTGTAAAATTCATAAATTCACGGTAATAAGCAGACTAACTGCACAGCATTCAAACTGGCTGATTAAGCACTATTGTGCGATGTGTTATAATTGCTGACACGCTTGTTAGTTTGCAGCAAACAATAGCGACTTATATTAATTAAAAAGCAGGCAAACTGCACCACATTAAAACTAGCTTATCAAGCACTACTATTGGATGTGGTAAAATTGCGACAAGGTCTGTTAGTTTGTAGCAAACAATATCAGTCTATGCTAATTTATTCAAATATATCCACCCTGAATACCAGGTCACAAATACCACGGCAAACAGCTATATTGTGGCTCAATAAGAGGCACTCAACATATTTTGTCTCTTTAATTAAGGCTTATATTTTATATCTATGGGGCCTATATATTGACCACTTGAACTATTACTAGCAATAGTATCGTTAACAATAATCTCAGTGCAACTCTCACTCAGTTTAGGACTCAAACACGCAGATATTTAAGGCTGTGCTTGGGTTGGCTAATTCATGCACTAATACCCAGCACCTCAGACTATACAGTGTTTTTGCCTATCCTAATAGTGGAGACTTGCCTTAAAGGAGGACTAACTAATACAGCAATTATTTTTTCTTGCTGTCTATAATCTATTATATACTAGCAGGGTTCAATATTGTAACACTATAAATAGTTTAGATTCCCTGCTAGTCACTATAATTTGAATACGGGAGTGCTATCTGATATACCAATAATATTATCTGAGTTCCAGCTAGTTTTAATAGTATGTGTGTGTGTGCATGTGTATGAGTCCAGCCGGACTTTCAATATATTTTTTCACTAATAAAGTTATTTAGTATAAATGTGGATGATCGGATGATTTTGATACTTACTTATTCTTTATGTGTCTGACCTTTATCTACAGTGGGTACAGTTATTACACAATCCAGCAACCTGCAATCTTTCTCTTTGTGTGTTGCAAATTTCTCTTGCACACATATTTGTACATTTCTATATAAAAGGAGGTTTCAGATCTACTTGCCTATCATTCCTTAGTTTATATGTCAATATATGAAAATGTTTGCAGTGTTATACCTATATTGCTATACTTGACTATAGTCTTACCAAAATGTAACTGTCTTGTATATTTTCTCATTGTACAAAAAATTGTTCTTATACCTGTTTATATTGAATGCCGGCAAATTATATTTGTTATGCAATTTTTGCTAAAAACCTCAATAAAATAAAATTTAAAAAAATAATTTAGGTAGTGTAATTTTAAAAACTTGACAGTTTACATAAAACTTATTTGAAAACTGTACTTTCCTTTGGCTTTAGCTGCAGTTTTGATCTGCAACAGAAAAAATCGTAGAAGGAGTAGCACTACAGGGTTACCAACAAGTTGGCTGCTATAATTTCCTTAATACAAAAAGACAGCATAGAGCTCTCCTGCCGATCTAGATCAATAGGATGTCGGCAGAAGAGAGGACGCCGCTCTGCTCAGAAGAAAGTGGATCACATGATACTCCAAGCGCGTGACTCTCTCCGCCAAGAGACTTGTAAACCCATGTAGGGACCGGAGATAGCTAAGCGCTGCAACCAACAAGCTAGCCAAACCCACACAAAAATAAAGCACATCTTATTCCTGGAAAACCTCCTTTCATTTAGAGAATTACAAGATGTCGGAAGCCACTCCGCTCAGATAAGACAAACTGAGGCGGGTCACGTGGCTAGCTTAAGAGAAAGTGCCCAGAGATATAGCAAACACGCCTTTCTCCCTCAGAAAGACAAATTGCAAGTGAAATAACCTGAATCGTCATAACGTATAGACAACATAAAAGGTTAGAGGAAAGAGCTATTGCCGACAATAGCTCTAACGTAACCCACAGCAATATACCTCAGACCAATCTGAATCCATTGCACACTAAATAAGAAAAACGGAAAGTGTGCAAACAAACAGCCTGCCAGTTTAATAAAGCATAGGAATCTAAATGCCCAGAACAAGTACAGGGGGATATGCTTAAAATTCCAAATTAAAATAATTACCCCTTAGTCTCAGAGTCACAAAGTGCCTGCTTCCTGCCAACAACTATCCTGTATAAAGGATATATATGTCCCATAAAGTTGCAGTCAGTATCTGTTATTAACTTAGTGCCCATCTCCTCCTAGAAGACTGACCTGCATTCTAGCAATCTGGTAGGAGGAGAGCTCACACAGCGTGGCAGGAAGCCAACTCCTTATAGAGGCCTGTGGAAAAAAAAGATCAGAGCAAACGTACTCTGGCTTTCTATACTAGGGCAGCAAATATGTTCGGAAAACACAGCAAGGCCCACCTTACAAATTCCTAACTGCTTTAAAACCACCACTACCCTACTGAAGAGATTAACATGGACTACAGTTAGACCCAATCATTGAAACAAAGGAAAGATCATAGCAAACCTACTATGGCTTTCTAAAAACAAGAAAATCTTGCTTGTAGCGAAGAATCTTCAGACACCAAAAACTTCACCTCCTCCATGAACAGAGGCAAAGAGAATGACTAGGGGTTGTGGGAAGCGAAGTGATACTTAACAGATTTGCTGTGGTTCTCTTTGCCTCCTCCTGCTGGCCAGGAGTGATATTCCCAACAGTAATTGATGAAGCCATGGACTCAATATCTTAGGAAAGAAAAATATTTCATAGTGTGCACTAATTTGCATAATTCATTCAGTGAAAACACAGGAAGTAAATACATACAAATACAAGTACATAAATACATTTAATTTACAAATGATAATACAAAAAAGACCAATTTAACCTGTACACATTCCTAGCTGAATGTTAAAGGGACACTGAACCCAAATTTTTTTCTTTCGTGATTCAGATAGAGCATGCAATTTTAAGTTACTAATTTACTCCTATTATCAATTTTTCTTCGTTCTCTTGCTATCTTTCTTTGACAAAGACGACATCTAAGCTAAGGAACCAGACAATTTTTGGTTTAGCACCCTGGACAGCACTTGTTTATTGGCGGGTGAGTTTATCCACCCATCAGCAAGAACAACTCAGGTTGTTTACCAAAAATGGGCTGTCATCTAAACTTACATTCTTGCTTTTCAAATAAAGATTCCAAAAGAATGAAGAAAATTTGATAATAGGAGTAAATTAGAAAGTTGCTTAAAATTTCATGCTTTATCTGAATCACGAAAGAAAAATTTGGGTTCAGCGTCCCTTTAAGGTCAATTCATTCTCAGAATAGTCTTATGCAGGCAACCATGCATTACCTAAAATAATTTGTCCTTACCAACCCCTGGCATTACCATGTCATGCAATTTCTCTTCACAAATGACTTGAATAAAAAATGTACATGAAATCATAATGTATGTTTGCCTAATAAATTCCTTTCTTTCATGGTGGTGAGAGTCCACAAGCCTTCAGATGTGGGATTGAATTCCTGCCACTAGGAGGAGGCAAAGATAACCCAAATACTAAGAGCTTTTAAATCCTCCAAACCAGAAAGGTAGAAAAAAAGCAGGGTATAAAGAGGTGCAGAGCAAAAAAAAAAATGCTGCCAAAAATAAAGAAAAATTAACTGGGCAGGTCTCCTGGATTCTCGCCACTATAAAAGAAAGGAATTTATCAGGTAAGCAGTAATTGTTTTCTTTCATAAGGCGTTGAGTCCACAAGCCTTATTACATGTGGAATCCAATACCCAAGCTGTGGCGTTCACAAGAAAATAGCAGGAAAAATAATTAAGGCTGTTTCTATTTGCAAGACATGGTGGCCTGAAGGACTTTCCTGAAAAAACAAAACAAAACAAATGCTGCAGCTTTGCAAATCTATTCCACAGAAGCCTTATTTTTAAAAGCTAAAGAAGTAGAGTTTTTTCTTGTGGAATAGGCTGTAATGCATTTAGGGGTGACATTCCCACCAAGCTTTGTGAATTATTGGTTGCGCCAAAAAGCTAAAGTAACTGCAGCAGCCTTTAGTCCCCTGCCAGGGTCTGAAAAATGGACAAAAACTTCAACTGTCTCTAAAATCCTTAGAAGACTAAGTGAAACTTAAAGGGACAGGCTAGTCCAGAATTTTTATTGTTTTAAAAGAGATAATCCCTTTATTACCCATTCCCCAGTGTATTACACTTTTACCTCTGTGATTACCTTGTATCTAAGCCTCTGCAGACTGTCCCCTTTTGACAGAGTTGAATTTTAACCAATCAGTGCCCTCTCATAAGAAACTTCACAGCCATGAGCACAATGTTATCTATATGGCACACATGAACTAATGCTCACTAGCTGTGAAAAACTGTCAAAAGCGTTCAGATAAGAGATGGACTTCAAAGGCTTAGAAATTAGCATATGACCCTACCTAGGTATAGCTTTCAACTAAGAATACCAAGAGAACAAAGCAAATTTGATCAAAGTAAAACTGTAAATTTGTATAAAAATTACATGCCCTATCTGAATCATGAAAGTTTAATTTTGACTAGCCCTAACAAAATCCAGATTATGCAAACGTCTCTCAAAGTTTAAAGGAATTGGACATAAAGAGAACATTCTCCAGGTTTATGTTTTCTGAAGAAACAACATTCGGTAGAAAACAATATTGCATTTTAACTACCGCTTTTAACCTTGAGAAAAATAAGGAAAGTGGATTCACAAGCAAGTCAACAATTCAGAAACTCTTCTAGCAGAGGAGACTGAACCCATGCATGAAATTCAGATTCAACTGTTTCTTTCAGCAAAGGGAGGAGCCTGGAGGACAGAAGGACCAAATTTTAGATTCCATAGAAAAGAAATTGGTTTAATAAGAAGCCCAATTCCAACGCTTGAACAACGGCTTATACCTCTGGAAGTTTGGCTGCCTGTGATATAAAACAGAGCACAAACTTGGCCTTTCAAAGTACTGACTGACAAGCCCTTTTCTTGCTCATCTTGAACAAACTGAGTGCCAACAAAAACCATGATCCTCACACCAGGTAAGAAAACAGAAGAGACGACAACAACAACAAAACAAAAAAACAGAATTTATGCTTACCTGATAAATTACTTTCTCTTGTGGTGTATCCAGTCCACGGATTCATCCTTTACTTGTGGGATATTCTCCTTCCCAACAGGAAGTGGCAAAGAGCACACAGCAGAGCTGTCCATATAGCTCCCCCTCTAGCTCCACCCCCCACTCATTCGACCGGAGGTTAGGAAGAAAAAGGAGAAACCATAGGGTGCAGTGGTGACTGTAGTTTCAACAAAAAAATCTACCTGACTTAATAGCCAGGGCGGGCCGTGGACTGGATACACCACAAGAGAAAGTAATTTATCAGGTAAGCATAAATTCTGTTTTCTCTTGTAAGGTGTATCCAGTCCACGGATTCATCCTTTACTTGTGGGATACCAATACCAAAGCTTTAGGACACGGATGAAGGAAGGGAACAAGACAGGTACCTTAAAAGGAAGGCACCACTGCTCGTAAAACCTTTCTCCCAAATATAGCCCCCGAAGAAGTAAAAGTATCGAATTTGGAAAAAGTATGCAGCGAAGACCAAGTCGCTGCCTCACAAATCTGTTCAACAGAAGCCTCATTTTTAAAAGCCCATGTGGAAGCCACTGCTCTGGTAGAATGAGCAGTAATTGTTTCAGGAGGCTGCTGGCCAGCAGTCTCATAGGCCAGACGGATGATGCTTTTCAGCCAAAAGGAAAGAGGTAGCAGTCGCCTTCTGACCTCTCCTCTTACCAGAATAGATGACAAACAATGAAGTTGTTTGTCTGAAATCTAACACCACATTCACTTTACCCTTCCGAGAGAGACCCTATTGCTTAGAGCCGGCAAAGAGAATGACTGAGGGGTGGAGCTAGAGGGGGAGCTATATGGACAGCTCTGCTGTGTGCTCTCTTTGCCACTTCCTGTTGGGAAGGAGAATATCCCACAAGTAAAGGATGAATCCGTGGACTGGATACACCTTACAAGAGAAAACATCTTTCCACATCTTAAGATAAATCTTTCTAGTTACCGGATTCCTAGCTTGAAGCAGGGAACAAACCACATCAGAAAAACAACATTTGTTTCCAAATGTATTGTAGATCTTGGTAAAATATTAGAAAATTGTATGCTAGGTGAAAGGAACACAAAAACAACAAAGGCATTTATCAGTGCTGCTCACAGATCCTTTGATCTGGCACAGAAACTGGGAAGTTTTAAAATGAGATGAGAAGCTATCATGTCCATTTCCGGAAGGTCCCATTTTAGAACAATCTGATCAAAATCCTCCCGATTTAGGGACCACTCCCTTGGGCACATGAACTGGCGACTAAAATAGTTTGCATCCCAGTTGATGACCCCCAGAATGTGAATCACTGACAAGGTACATAGATTGCATTTTGCCCTTGTCAAGATTCAAGCTACTCCCTTCATAGCTAAGGGACACTGTGCCCATCCCAGTTGGTTGAGGTATGCCACAGCCAAAAACAATAAAACAAAAATCAGTCAGAGTTCCAAATTGTTTACTGGTAGCCTCATCTCCTGAGGAGACCAAACTCTTTGCACACTCCAAACAACAAACCCAGCCTAGGAAATTGGTATTTGTGGATACAACTACCAAAAAATATTGTCCAGTTCTGAAACTGCCAACAAAGCTCCCAAAACCTTCATAAATATACAGGGAGCAGTAACCAACCTTAACAGAACGACAATCTGAAAGTGCTTGTTCAGAAAGGCAAACCTGAGGAACTAATGATGATCCTTGTGAATGGGAATATAAAGGCATGCATCCTTCAGATCTATGGTGGACATGTTGTACTAGAGGTAGAATAGAATGAATGGTCTTAATTTTAAAGTGGGGAATTTGTTTAAAGTATTTAAAACAAGGATTAGTCTGGAAGTTCCCTCTATTTTTTGGAAAAGTAAAGAGATTAGAGTAAAAACCCTGACCACCCTCTGAGGCAGGTACAGGTTGAAAAATCCTCATCAGTTCTATGTCCAGAACACAATGGGGGAAAGGGGCAGCAGCATTTTCAAATTATGTTTTGGGACATGAAAAAGTAGATTGAAAAACTATCCTGTAACCTTGGGATACAATGTTCAAAACCTAAAGATCCTGAACTGATTGGTACCAAGCCTCCTGAAAACCGCTCAATCTACGCCCTACTGAATCTGGCAAGGGGCCCGCACCTTCATGCGGATTTGGAATTTGAAAGAGATATCTTATTTTCATTTGATTTGGACCAGGAAGAAACCTGGCTTCCAAGATGACTTGAGGACACAGGATTTGAAAGGAAAAATACTAATTTTTGGAGGAGAAAAATGAACTAAAAATGATTGCCTGATCTGTTCTTACTAAGATATCTTATCCTGAGAAAAGGCACCTTTTCCTGCAGTAACCGTAGAGATTATTAAGTCTTGACCTGATCCAAAAATAATCTTTCCTTGAAAAGGAAGAGTCAATCTGTTTTAGGAAACCAAGTCTGTAGACCAAGATTTGAGCCATGAGGCTCTTGTGGTCAAGACAGAGGAAGTCATGTTTCTTGCATTAATCCAAACTATATCCACAACTGCATCACAGAATGGATTTAATGGGTCTTTGTAATTAGTCTACAAAAGACAGATTTGAGATAAGATCAGTTAACGAGTCACACCACAAGGTCGCAGCTCCACACACACACACACTATTCTAATAGATAGCTTAAAGAGAACCTGTTTGATAGGACTCCAGTTTGCAGTCCCCCCAGGGACCCTGAAGAAAGTACTATCCTAATGGAATAGTAGTACATATGGCAAGAGTAGACATTGCTGCTTCAACCAGTGGAAATAGATTCACACAGTTCAAGATTCTTAAAAAGGTAAAGGAAACACTTTAAACTGAGAAGACAGAGCAAAAGGGGTAACCAGGCATGGCTCATTCCTTGGAGATTTATAAAATCAGTTCAGGAACTGGAATACTTCAGAGAGGGCTTAACAATTAAATCTAGTTGATTGTTTGGTCTTTCCTCAGAGGACAACTTTAAACATAAAATAGTTAATTTGCCACATGGTGACAGTTAACACCTCAAATATAAAAGTGAAATACACTTCACTTAAAACTAATATGAGTTGTGGCTATCACATGCAATACATTGAAAATGCACCTACATATATAGCCTGCAGGCTATGTGAGTGCTCTGTACTTAACCAAACAACCATTTCATTGAGCTTACTAGATGAGAGAAAGCAGTAGAAAGCCTATCCAGTGTTGTGGCAATAAACAGCAGAGGATATTGAATATGAGTACAACGACTACACAACAGGAGGCAGCTAGGGACAGATCCTTGTGACACCTGTGGTAGGCTTGTGACTAAAATCGTGAAATTGTGTCTCACTTTTAGATTGTATATTGCTAATCTCTACTTTACAATCACATAGGCAATTTTGCTAAATCTAAAATTTACTGAGTGATTCCTCAGTGAAGGAGGATTGTTTGTTCTCCCCTCTGAGATGATCTCAGAGTCCTAAGGTCCCAATGATCACAAATCTGTCAGCATGGAGAGAAATTACGCAATGTGTGAACATTTTATTGAAACTTAGTTGTCTCTCCTTTAAAACTATGCATAGCAAGAATTAGTTCTTCAAAACTTATAAATTGGCCTTTCTAAAATTATTTGAGAGGCCTTGCAATACGGACAAGATATTCTTGAGAGACTAGAGTTCTAGAGAAACAAGCCTTAAGCTGGCAGATTTGCAACAAGAAATTCACACATGCTTTTGAGTAGAAGCCTTAGAGGATAACAGAGAAATTGTGAAAGATATTTAACAACTTGAAAAAAAATGAAAGTACACAGAGCCACTAAAGGGAATGAGAGATTGAATGTTCAGACAAGCTGATAATTTTATTTATCTATGTTCTGTCAGCAAAAAAAAATCATGGACACAATCAATTTGGAAACCTAAAAAGGTACCCTTTACCTGAGGAATCAAGGAACTCTTTGGTAAATGTATCCTACAACCGTGTATTTGAAGAAACATTAGTTGTGTGAAATTCTGATAAATGAGAAGATTGAGCTAGTACCAAGATATCACCCAGGTAAGAAAATACTGCAATTACCCTGACCTCTGATTACAGATAAAAAGGGCCATAAAAACCTTGGTAAATATTATTGGAGCTGTAGCCAAACCAAATGGAAGAGCAACAAACTGATAATGCTTTTCCAGAAAAGAAAACCTCAGAAATTGGTTATGTTCAGGGTGAATTGGGATGTGAATGTAAGCATCCTGTAAATCTATTGTGAACAAACTCCCTTGTTGAATAAAAGGAAGAATAGTCCTGATAATTTCCCATTTTGAAAGTTGGTAATCTTACAAATTTGGTCTGAAAGTTTTTCCTTCTTTTGTACATAAGAGATTTGAATAAAATCCCATCCACTGTTCATGCAAAGTAACTGGAACAATTACTCCCACATATTCCAGATCTGAAACAGATTGAAGAAAAGCTTGAGCTTTTATTGGATGTTTTGGAATATGGGTGAGATAGAACCTTCCAGTAGGAGGTCTTATTTTGAATACAATTCTATATCCCTGAGAAATAATGTTTTGAATGAAGGTATTTTAGAAAGATTGTAGCCAAGCTTTTTGAAAAAGATTTAATCTGCCCCCTCTACCAGTATGACTGGGTTGGGGGCTGTAACTTCATGGGGTCTTAGATTTCTTATTCTGTTTGGATTTTTCCAATTTGAAGTGGGTCTCCAGACTGAGCCAGATGGTTTAACCCCTTCAATACTGTGATTTTCAGAGAAAACCGCGTCCAAATTACTGGAGAATTTTTAGCATTTTTGCTATCACTATTTAAACAGAAATAGAGCATTTTTTTACATGTCAAAATTAAACATTTTTTAAGTAGACAACCCAAGGTATTGATCTAGGCCCATCTTGGTATATTACATGCCACCATTTCACCCCCAAATGCGATCAAATAGTAAAAAAAATGAAACACAAACTTGGGCAATCATGGAA
Source organism: Bombina bombina (assembly GCF_027579735.1). Classification (NCBI taxonomy): domain Eukaryota; kingdom Metazoa; phylum Chordata; class Amphibia; order Anura; family Bombinatoridae; genus Bombina; species Bombina bombina. Next base: position 768,084,409 of record NC_069499.1, read on the forward strand.
CAAATGGTTGTAAAAGCTTCTCTGAGATACCATTTGTTCAGAAATAGCACACATATGGCTTTGTCATTGTTATTTGGTAATAAGGCCGCTAATTGCAGCTGCGCAATATGTAGAAATGCCCTTCTTAGATAACATTCAAATTTGCTGTCTAAAGGGTTTTTAAAGGAAGTACTGCCTCCCAGAGAAATAGTAGGGCGTTTAGCTAGAGTTGGGAACCATTTCCCATAACTAAGTTAGCAGCAAGTAAAGGATATAGTTTTTTAAACTTGTAGAAGGCTTAAGAGAGACACACCTGGCTTAGACCATTCCTTAGCAATCATATCAGAGACATCAGGTATAGGGAAAATCTCAGGGAGATTGAGTTCAGTATATAAAACTTGTCAAACGGTTAGAGGGTTTATCATCAGAAGGTTTAGCTTCTTCAATCCCTAAAGTGACTAAGACTTAATTCAAAAGAGAACGAATATGTTAAATTTTAAATAAAAAGGAGGAATTATCAGGTTCTATGTCAGATGAGGGAGCCTCACTGCTAGAGGAATCATAGTTTGAAGATACTTCAGTATTTTGTAGGTCAGGAGATATATTACTCATAGAATGCTAAACCTTTTAAACATTCGAATGCGGTAGTGCAGCCAGGGCCTTTATGATGGCAGTAGTGATTTTTTTAATTGGTGAAAGTACTCCATCTGCATCTATCTGTAAGGAGGAGACCGTGGGTGCTTTAGTACACATAGAAACATTAGATTGATCGGTATTCACTAAAAAAATCTAAACATGAGTCACATAAATGAGCTGAAGAAGATACTTCAGTTGTTTTTCAATAAGCACACTTAGCTTTTGTAGAAAGGTGTTCAGTAGACTCAGTTCCTATGGTAAATTTAGGGACAGATAGGTGGAACTCCATTATAGCAAAATTTGTTAAATTAATTCAATAATAACTATTATAACCCCCTTAAGTCAAGTTTTTTGAGAAAAGGAAAAATGGCCCCTTTATATAGCACTGTGTGGACATTAAAGCACTAAGAAAATACAGCCTAGGTAAGCATTAACTATCAGCATGCACAATTTTCAGTTACTATTTATTTGAAAAAAACAAATTCTGCTTACCCTGATAATTTCCTTTTCTTCTGATGGAAAGAGTCCACAGCTGCATTCATTACTTTTGGGAATTAAGAACCTGGCCACCAGGAGGAGGCAAAGACACCCCAGCCAAAGGCTTAAATACTCCTCCCACTCCCCTCATCCCCCAGTCATTCTGCAAAGGAACAGTAGAAGAAATATCAGGGTGAAAAGGTGCCAGAAGAATATAAGGACACCCCACATAAAAATGCGGATGGGGAGCTGTGGACTCTTTCCATTAGAAGAAAAGGAAATTATCAGGTAAGCATAATTTATGTTTTTCTTCTTAAATGGAAAGAGTCCACAGCTGCATTCATTACTTTTGGGAAACAATACCCAAGATATAGAGGACACAGAATGCCAAGACGGGAGGGTACAATAGGCGGCCCATACTGAGGGCACCAGGCCTGAACCTCTATGCAATAAAAAATTCCACTTCACCCGCAGCCGAGAAAAATCTTTTAAAGGAGAAGCCCCAAGGACACCGACTCGCAGCCAGTCCAAAGCCAAACTAGAAACCGCAGAACGGACTCGACTGAGCCAACAGTCCACCAAGAGACACCGTTGCCCAAAAGACGGTCCCCCACCACTAACCCCTCCCAAATGAAGGGTAAACTAGCCTAAATCCCCAAGGGGAACAAGGCAAGGAGGACTGAAGAAACTGAAAGGTCCATAAATACAAAAAAAACAGCATCTCCAAGAGTGGGCCTACCACACTGAGACCCAAAAGACCCAAACAGAGGAGGCCACGCCTAAACCAGGTGAAATCCGGGAATAAACCAAGCACAGAGACCAAAAAAAGAAGTCTCCCCAACATCCAGCAAGCAAGGAAAGCAGCTAAAGAGGCAAAATCCTCCAAGCGCTTGCCCCAGAATACCCCAGTATTCAACCGTGACAGAGTGTGTAACAGACCCAGGTGAAACCCCAAGTTCGAGAACACAGAGTCCATAACAGGACGACCCAGAGGGAGCGTGCAAGGAAGAAGCAGCAGCAAATTCACTTCAGCTTTGGAATGCTGTCACCAGAAGCACACACCAGATGAGAAAGCAGGATCTTTACCTGGGATCAAACCCACACCAATCTGCTTCAGGAGCAGTGGAACTGATCACTATGCCACATCACCCTTTCCCCCCAAAAAGTAGAGAACAGCCTCAGAACCCGAAGGAAGAGGAAACCATCTCCTAGCAAACTGAGCTATTAGAATAGACTCAGCAAGCTCACACATCTCAGAGGATATTGTGACCCATAAACCGCTCGGGCATCCTGACCTGCAGACCCAGCTAGGCCACCGTACAAGGGAACGAGAATCCCGAAACTGGCACAGGAACGAGCGTAAAGATGGCAGAGACATCCACCCAAAGTACAACCCAACTCTGAAACCAGACAAGGTCATAGACCTAAGGATCTATCAAAACAAGGCCCCACAGTCTGACATGGAACCACCTTCCACTTCCGACCAGGAGAAGTCCCAAGTAAGGACTCCACCCAAAGACGAGAATATCCCCTAAGAAAAAAGGAGAGAAGCCGGAAGGGCAATAACCTTCCCCAAGGCCCAAAGCCACCAGCTAAACGGGAAGAAAAAAAACCCTGCAAATGTCCTAGAAGGACCCCCTCACAAGTAGCTTGACAGAGGCACAGCCAACCCATTCGCCTGCAGAGCAGAGAATCCAAGGGTACACTTGCAAACTAACAGGGGATTGCAACCCTAAGGCGCACCAGAAACTGGAATCCAGTGCCAACAGCTGGGTAGAAACCGACATTCTTGAGGCACAAGCCACCCAGCTAACCCCAGATGACATGGGTTACTCTGTGGCAAGGAGTAATAAATACTCTGATAAAACACGCCAACCCTGACCATTAGATGGAGCAATGACATAGCTCCCGTTCCCACCAACGTAGAACATCCCGACCAGCCCCAAGATCCAAAACAACCCAAAAACTGGGACAGGAGCGAAGCCCCAGAAGAGGAAGACTCAGGAGAGAAACCGGTCCGGGTACCTAGAAGTTCAGGCAACTATACCCTGGAACTAAACACACCGACTGGTGAAAAAAACAGACAAAGGGAATGGAGCATATCCAGAGAATCCGGACAGCAAGAGAGAACTCTAAAGCCCCAACCAAAGGAAGGAACCAACCCTAGATAAAGTCTAACTCTCCAAGGAGCAAGGCTAGAAGCCAAATGAAGGGACTTCACAAGCCTCAGGATAACAGCAGGGATACCTTGAAGTTCCCAAAACCCTACTAGCAGGGCTAGTCTCCCCATCACCTCCACACAGGCAGAGGACACAGGAGAGAAAGGCGCTAAGCCTTCCCAGCTCTGGGAAACCCAGAGTTAAGCAAGTCCCTACAGGGACCAACCAACGTCCGGAACACAGATCCCCAAAAGGAGATCTAACTTACCCGGAGACAAAGGAAGAAGACTCAAAGGTCTCATAACTCAGACCCTATGTGGCCCGGAGTAAAAGCTGTATCTAGATACACTAAAAAACAGCTTATATGCACCCCCCCCCCCCTTAAGGTGTCAAAATCTGCAACAGGTTTCAAAATAGAAAACCTTCCGCATGCTGTACAGCTATCCATACAATCTGTTGGATCAAGCCTCAATATGACCATCCAGAAGCCTAAAACTGAAGGCCAAACCACTCTCAGTGGTAACGTGGCGTTATGCCTGCCAGCCCTCCCCTATAACTCTAGTTCCTGATGAAATCAGATGTCAGATCAAATGACGCAGTGGAACCCTCCCCTGCCCGGTCATTTATGACTAAAGGCTATAAGGACTGAAACAATCCTTTCCCGCATCGTAAACCCACAGGTCCTCTCGAATGCTTAGTTGAACATAACAAAACAATGATAACTTGAGCACCCAGCGCTACCACCGAACCAGTCCGGCAGAAAGTGCCACATGTCTTAACAGCCACAAAACCGAACGAACCCGACAGGACCAGCCTGCACTCAGGGTCCTAATCAGCAAGCTGCAGAAACTCTCCCACATAGGGGAAAAACAAAAAACAGACATTATTAAACGTAGGACTAACATGTCCAAACTACTTCAAGAGAAGTAACAATATCGATCCCAGATGGTTCCCGAAGGAAAACAAACGCAAATAAAAGACCTCCCATTGGATACAAAATAAAATATAAGGCGAGGGCAGAGCCTGATCACGCTGGAAGATGGTCGCACACTACTAGGGCTCCTGCAACCAAGACTGACAAATTTGCTTTAATATAGCACTAAAGCCTTTTTATGCAATCTAGTAACCAGTGTAGACAATTGGGAGTAATATCTACCTTATCTACTGACTGTTATTGTATGGTGTTCACTAAAGAGGGGAGACAACTGCCCTGAACTAGCTCTGGAGCGGATCGAGCCGTTGGGCCACGTGGGAAACCTGTCCCGGCAATCTTTAGCACAAACAGGCTGCAAAGGGAACGACACAGCTTAAGGCTGGCTGCAAAGGGAACGACACAGCTTAAGGCTAGCTGCAAAGGTACAAAAGCGGTCTAGATCATTACTGGATTACCTCTATACTAACGCGCTGCCTTTAGTTAAGCAGTGAGGGGAGTGGTGATCTTACCCTAAGCTACAGCAGGAGAGGAACGGGCCATCAGGCCGATACTCCACGTGGGTCACTCGCATCGGATTTTTGCAAAGGAGACAGACTGCAAGGGAGGAGATAAATCTTATCAACTGCGGCTTTGCAGACACAGCAGAGACGAATACCGGAGAGGCTCTTTGCTGGAGTGAAAGTGTGGTAATCCGACACAGGTTTTTTGAATGACACAGGTGGTTGGGGCAGGAATGTAAGTGCGGGCAGTTACCCGACAGCAACAGAGAATATTCCCTAAACCTACACGCAACGTTATCGGCTTCACATACTTCACACTCTAAAGGGGTGGAAAATTAAACATTCAGCATCACATGAAGATTGACTTTTCGCTTTAATTCATTAATTTTTGTGAGGAGCAGAACTCTATACAGCTGTGCAGGGTTTCAACCAGCTTAAAAAGCCACTCCGAAAGGAACCAAGTAGGAAGCTTGGGTTCCATATTACACCACCTACAGGCCTTATACTTAAAATAAAGAACTATCATTTGGAATAAAACAATCTTTAAGAAGACAGCTTCACTTAAGCTCACTAAATATCTATTGGGCTTCTTTGGTACCAGCCCTGCTTACAATTTTAGCATAAGTTTGCGGTGTATACACACTGTGCTTACAAGATCTCCTGCCCTGGCTCTATTCACTTTTATAATCATAAGGGCATGCCTAACAAAAGAGTGAGTAGGGCAGAAAAATCTGTTACCACCAAACCTATGAGCCAATACCGAAAACCATTAGACACTGCTAGGGAAACTGGGGGAGGTGACATGGCGGGTGCGCATGGCAATCAAATCCCTGCTACGCCTGTTAGTAATACCACTCATCCTTATTTTGTCACAAAGGAGGATATCCTTCACCTCTCCTCCAAGGAGGACATTAAAGGAGTTTTGAATGAGATGAGGAGCTTGTTTGGTGATCTTTGAAAAGACATGTCAGCACTTGAAACGAGAATTGTAACAGTGGAAAAGACTACTAATGCTACTACATCTTCCCTACAACACCACACTTCGGATATACAAAACCATGCAGACAATCTGCAATACCTAAATGATAAATTGGAAGACATTGACAACAGGGGTCGTAGGAATAATTTGCGCTTTCGAGGAGTTTTGGAAGCTGTTGCTCCGCAGAATATTGAGGGCTATCTCCAAGCATTGTTTAGGATTATAAAAGACTCTATAATCTTCTGAGATCCCAATAGAAAGGGCACATAGGGCTCTTAGGCCCAAACCTCCAAACAAAGCACCCCCAAGGGACATCATTGTTAAGTTCCTTAGTTTCAAGGACAAAGACGAAATTCTCCAAGGTGCCCAAAGAAAGCACCCCATTACCCACGCGGGTGACGAGATACAAATCTTTACTGATTTATCACTATTGACTCTACAAAAACAAAGAGATAAAGGCCACATCACAGCTACTCTGAGGAATTGTAAAATTCAATACAGGTGGGGGTTCCCGGTATCTAATTATCGCTAGAAATAACAAAACGGTCATCTTCAGGCCTGGAATCGATGAAAAAGGTTTTTTTGAGAATTTGTCGATCCAGGCCCCCGCTTCTTGTGGAACACTGCCGGAGGCTGGGACATCCCCTCCACGCTCTTCAAGAGAACATCCATCTGATGAGGTCAATGTGTAAAGTACTGTAATGTTCTTTTTGTTGCTCTTTAGGTTTAAACATGGACTAAGTTGATCTTCACAGACTCTTCCTTATTACCCACCACTCAGACGGAGATTATCCTGTTTGTGTACAAAGTTAAAGTGAAGGTAAAGTTTCATCTATTATATTGTTTCCCCTGTAAGTACTCTAAAATTTAATGGGACTTTAATTCATGATTTTTTTCAAATCGCTATATTTATTTTGTTTTTAACGTTTATTAATCCTTTTCAGAACACTGTTAAAACAACCCGTTTTTTTAGGTTTTTTTCTCAGCCCGGTCACGTTTTTTTCTAACCCAATTGAAACACTGGCCATTAGGCGGCCGTCATATTACGTCACCGCATTGTTAGACTCTATGCGCATGCGTTGCCTTCACTTTCTCTATGTTAAAAGCAAAGTGCGTTCCAGTATATCGCATACGCAATACGGATTCCCCTTAAAACATTAGCTACGTCGTATTTAGTTACAACCTTGCAACAGTATCTTGGGCTGCAAATTGAATGGACGCAGTGTGCGCATGCGCAAATTGTCGAGAACGCGCTTTTGAACTGTGTGTAGAGCGGGTGGGACCGCTCTATACATCAGAGTCTCAGCAAGCAGGAAATTGATGGAGGGAGGAGTAAAGAAGGGAAGAGCACGTAAAAACAAATACTTTTTTCCCAGTTTATATATATATATATATATATATATATATATATATATATATATATATATATATATATATATATATATATATATATATATATATATATATATAGAGAGAGAGAGAGAGAGAGAAGCAAGTAAAATGTGTTCACTCAGTACACTGGGTAAACACAAGTGATACTCTATAGTTGGCGCTAGTCAGTATTGTGTAGGGTATAGTGGCAGCTATATAAGACAAATACTGGTTGAGATGTAAGGTCCCAGTCAGTAAGTGAAAAATGTGTATACAAGGATAGATACAGCGCCTATATATCCTTTAAAATATGGGTGGTATATGGGGATATGAGTGAGAGCTAAGGATAATTAGTTAAGAAATAGTAACAATTAAAAGAATATAAAAAAATATTAAAATAAATGATGCTAGAAAAATGATGAATAGATTATGAAACAGTGTTCATATGAGTCTTTAGACAATATACAGTCCGTGGTTAATCTTCACATGAAGTTGATATCAGTAAATAGATGGTATATAATACCCTTACCAGATATTACCTCAATCTAATGAGGTAAGTATGCCGCACTGGGGGTATATACAGATGGTAGAATCTTCTCCTAATGACAATGTGGAACTAGCTACGTTTTGGATACTTTACATTTGCACTTAAAGTGGGAGCCCAGCACTTATTAAACAGTTTATACCAAGACAGAAAAGGTACTCCAAGAGGCTAACTACCAACACAAAGGAAGTACAAGGGATCTATCTACAACCAGAAACACATCCCTGCATACTCCAGGAGGCTAACGAAAACCCAAGAGGCACCACATCTGGATACAAGGAGAAGATTCTACCATCTGTATATACCCCCAGTGCGGCATACTTACCTCATTAGATTGAGGTAATATCTGGTAAGGGTATTATATACCATCTATTTACTGATATCAACTTCATGTGAAGATTAACCACGGACTGTATATTGTCTAAAGACTCATATGAACACTGTTTCATAATCTATTCATCATTTTTCTAGCATCATTTATTTTAATATTTTTTTATATTCTTTTAATTGTTACTATTTCTTAACTAATTATCCTTAGCTCTCTCTCATATCCCCATATACCACCCATATTTTAAAGGATATATAGGCGCTGTATCTATCCTTGTATACACATTTTTCACTTACTGACTGGGACCTTACATCTCAACCAGTATTTGTCTTATATAGCTGCCACTAACCCTACACAATACTGACTAGCGCCAACTATAGAGTATCACTTGTGTTTACCCAGTGTACTGAGTGAACACATTTTACTTGCTTCTCTATATATATATATATATATATATATATATATAAACTTAATAAAAAAAATTGGCGATCAGACTGTATAATATATAAATCTAATATGCAAAAAAACGGAAAACTTTACCTTCACTTTAAGCTAAGGTCTTAAGCCATTGTGACAAATATATAATTTATTTATTTTCTCCTGTCAGGGAAAGATGATAACTCCTTAGCTTGTTGGGTGGGGTTGAGAAAAAAAACCTATACCTAAAAGGTTTATTAGGATATAATTAACATGTTGTAACGGTCTATTCATGCTATGTATCAGAATGTTGCTAATATATGTTGCTTTCATGTTATAACTTGCATAAAAGTCATTCAGAACGTCCTATCCCACCGAATTAGTAATTCAGGTGTTATGTCCTAATTTGTTCTTGTTTCCATGTTTTCTTTAATTATATGGGACTATAAATGTTTGTATATCTACAATGATTCCCATGGGAGGGGCCCTAGGGGGTAACAATACCGTTGCTTATCTTTTCCCTGTTGAGAATACCGATAACTCCCTTGAAGGTTTTGGTATGGGGATTGAGAGTTTCTCAGACAAAATGGATTAGATGAGAGAAACATCTTAAATGCCTACCTTTATTTGTTATAAGAAAGTTGTTGATCCACGCGGTTATATCATTATATTGTACACAAAAGACAACCCTAACGACCCCTCCCATCTATAAGGTCACCCAGTTTTCTTGTCCCAGTTCATCCCCAGTTGCTCTACTAACTTAAATGTGCTATAAGTATATGTATGTTTTATAACTTACGTCAGTTATGGGGCTTTTCCCCTATTACTTTTACCTATCACCAGGTTTATTGTAAATAGTTTTCAAAAAGTTCTTCTGCGATTATCTTTTCTCTCTTACTTGTACTTTAATTATCTAATTTTATAACAAGTACTCTACAGAGATCTTCTCTACCCAACTCTCTTCCTACTCCTCACCCCCTGTAACCCTTTGTTGTCCCTACCCTCCTTCCTTCCCCTTTTTTTTTCCCAAAACAAAAAAATGGTCACCCAGTCTAAATCCAGTAAATTCAAGGACCACTCAATCAACCTCACTACTATTAATGCAAAGGGCCTTAATGATCCGGGCAAACGCTCTATTGCCTTCAAAGAGTTAAACAAATTACAGAGCCACATAATTTTGGTACAGGGAACATATTATAAGAAAGGGAGGGAACCTAGATGGCATAACTCCCTGTTTCCCACATCATATTTTGCCTCAGGTCAGAGTAAGAAAGGGGGCGTTGCGGTGTTTCATAGAACAATCCCATTTCAATTGACACACGTAGAGAGGGATACAGAGGGACATTACATAATACTTGTGGGCACTCTTTTTGGTCATTACATCATCTTAGCCTCAATATATTCTCCCAGTCATGGTCAAGAGACCTTCATGAAGAAGATATCTGACCTCTTATTAGAACACTCTAGGGGGGATTACATACCTAGCTGGAGATTTCAACTTAGTATCTGACCCAGTATTGGACTCTTCACGGGAAGCTATGTGCACACTTATTTCCACAATTTGACAGGTTAATTACACACTTAAAAAATTGGCCCTACATGATGTTTGGCGCTCCCTCTATCCTACCTCAAGGGATTATTCCTTTTACTCAATCCCACACAATAGTTATTCTAGGATTGACAATATTTATACCGACTCCTGTGGCCTCTCAATCACACATCATAGTGTTATAGGTCACATCACCTGGTCCGACAACGCCCCGGGCACATGTTCGATCCTATGGCCAGACATACCGATTACAAAACAAATTTGGAGACTGGACGAAACTATCCTGGATAACCCTTTAATCTTTGATGACCTGCAAAAACTCCTAAGGGAGTATTTTGAGATCAAAACATACCCCTCGTCGTCTAAAGCGATTATATGGGAAGTACACAAAAGCGTGTTACGAGGAGCATTAAACATAAGGCATTACTCAATAAGCAATATAGAGTTAAATACTGTGAACTACAATCCAAGATAGGCGCTCTAGAAACTAAACACAAATTGGATCCTTCGTGTAATGACACAAATACCCAACTAAAGGAGACAAAGCTGGAATTCCAAAAGCACCTGGCTGAATCTCACCAAAAAAAGCCCTTTATTTGAAATAAGCCAGGTAGAATATTAGCTAGAGCCCTTAAAAAAAAAAAAAAAAATTATGTAAGAACTTACCTGATAAATTAATTTCTTTCATATTGGCAAGAGTCCATGAGCTAGTGACATATGGGATATATAATCCTACCAGGAGGGACAAAGCTTCCCAAACCTCAAAATGCCTATAAATGCACCCCTCACCACACCCACAAATCAGTTTTAATGAAAAGCCAAGTAGTGGTGTGATAAAGAAAGGAGTAAAACGCATCAAAGGAATTTGGAAATAGTGCTTTATACAAAAAAAAATCATCACCATAAAAAGGGTGGGCCTCATGGACTCTTGCCAATATGAAAAATGAATTTATCAGGCAAGTTCTTACATAAATTATGTTTTCTTTCATGTAATTGGCAATGAGTCCATGAGCTAGTGACGTATGGGATATCAATACCCAAGATGTGGAACTCCACGCAAGAGTCACTAGAGAGGGAGGGATAAAAATAAACAGCCAAATGCTGAAAAAATAATCCACAACCCAAAATAAGTTATTCTCATGAAGAAGAGAAAAACTTGAAACATCAGCAGAAGAATCAAACTGAAACAGCTGCCTGAAGAACTTTTCTACCAAAAACTGCTTCAGAAGAAGCAAATACATCAAAACGGTAGAATTTAGTAAATGTATGCAAAGAGGACCAAGTCGCTGCTTTGCAAATCTGATCAACTAAAGCTTCATTCTTAAAAGCCCACGAAGTGGAGACTGATATAGTAGAATGAGCTGTAATTATCTGAGGCGGGGCTTGACCCGACTCCAAATAAGCTTGATGAATCAAAGGCTTTAACCAAGAGGCCAAGCAAATAGAGGCCTTCTGACCTTTCCTAGGACCAGAAAATATAACAAATAGACTAGAAGTATTCCTGAAATCTTTAATAGCTTCAACATATTTCAAAGCTCTCACCACATCCAAATAATGTAAGGATCTTTCCACAGGATTTTTAGGATTAGGACAAGGAAGGGACAACAATTTCTCTACTAATGTTGTTAATTCACAACCTTAGGTAAAAAATTCAAATGAAGTCCGCAAAAGTGCCTTATCCTGATGAAAAATCAGAAAAGGAGATTCACAAGAGAGCAGATAGCTCAGAAACTCTTCTAGCAGAAGAGATAGCCAAAAAGAATAACACTTTCCAAGAAAGTAATTTAATGTCCAAAGAATGCATAGGCTCAAACGGAGGAGCCTGTAACGCCTTCAAAACCAAATTAAGACTCCAAGGAGGAGAAATTGATTTATTGACAGGCTTAATATGAACTAAAGCCTGTACAAAACAGTGAATATCAGGAAGATTAGCAATCTTTCTGTGAAATAAACAGAAAGAGCAGAGATTTGTCCCTTCAAGGAACTTGCAGACAAACCCCTATCCAAACCATCCTGGAGAAACTGTAAAATTCTAGGAATTCTAAAAGAATGCCAAGAAAATTTATTAGAACACCACCATGAAATGTAAGTCTTTCAAACTAGATAATAAATCTTCCTAGAGACAGATTTACGAGCTTGTAACATAGTATTAATTACTGAGTCAGAGAAACCTCTATGACTTAGTACTAAGCGTTCAATTTCCATACCTTCAAATTTAATGATTTGAGATCCTGATGGAAAAACGGACCTTGAGACAGTAGGTCCGGCCTTAACGGAAGTGGCCAAGGTTGGCAACTGGACATCCGAACAAGATCTGCATACTAAAACCTGTGAGGCCATGCTGGAGCCACCAGCAACACAAATGAGTGTTCCATGATGATCTTGGAGATCACTCTTGGAAGAAGAAGAACTAGAGGCGGGAAGATAAAAGCAGGTTGATAACACCAAGGAAGTGTCAGTGCATCTACTGCTTCCGCCTGAGAATCCCTGTACCTGGACAGGTATCTGGGAAGTTTCTTGTTTAGATGAGAGGCCATGAGATCTCTCTCTGGAAGACCCCACATCTGAACAATCTGAGAAAACACATCCGGATGGAGAGACCACTCCCCTGGATTTAAAGTCTGAAGGCAGAGATAATCCACCTCCCAATTCTCTACACCAGGGATATGAACCGCAGAGATTAGACAGGAGCTGGATTCTGCCCAAACAAGTATCTAAGATACTTATTTCATAGCTTGGGGACTGTGAGTCCCACCCTGATGATTGACATATGCCACCGTTGCGATATTGTCTGTCTGAAAACAAATAAACGGTTCTCTCTTCAACAGAGGCCAAAACTGAAGAGCTCTCAGAATTGAGTTCTAAAATATTGATTGGTAATCTCGCCTCTTGAAATTTCCAAACCCCTTGTGCTGTTAGAGATCCCCAGACAGCTCCCCAACCTGAAATACTCGCATCTGTTGTAATCACAGTCCAGGTTAGCCGAACAAAAGAGGCCCCTTGAACTAAACGCTGGTGATTTAACCACCACATCAGAGAGTGTCGAACATTGGGATTTAAGGATATTAATTGTGATATCTTTGTATAATCCCGGCACCATTGATTCAGCATGCAAAGCTGGAGAGGTCTCATGTGAAAACGAGCAAAAGGAATCGCGTCCGATGCTGCAGTCATGAGGCCTAAAACTTCCATGCACATAGCCACTGAAGGGAATGACTGAGACTGAAGGTGCCGGCATGCTGCAACCAATTTTAAACGTCTCTTGTCTGTTAGAGACAGAGTCATGGACACTGAATCTATCTGGAAACCTAAAAAGGTGACCCTTGTCTGAGGAATCAAAACTTTTTGGTAAATTGATCCTCCAACCATGTTTTTGAAGAAATAACACTAGTTGATTTGTGTGAGATTCTGCAGAACGTAAAGACTGAGCTAGTACCAAGATATCGTCCAAATAAGGAAACACTGCAATACCCTGTTCTCTGATTACAGAGAGTAGGGCACCCAGAAACTTTGAAAAGATTCTTGGAGCTGTTGCTAGGCCAAATGGATGAGAATCTCAGGAACTGATAATGTTCTGGATGAATCGTTATATGAAGGTAAGCATTCTGCAAGTCTATTGTAGACATATAATGTCCTTTCTGAACAAAAGGCAGAATAGTCCTTATAGTCACCATCTCAAAAGTTGGTACTCTTACATAACTATTCAAAATTTTCTGAATTAACTGGTCTGAATAAACTTACTTTCTTTCTTTGGGACAATGAATAGATTTGAATAAAAGCACAGACCTTGTTCCTGAAAAGGAACCGGCATGATTACCCCTGAAACCTCCAGGTCTGAAACACACTTCAGGAAAGCTTGGGCTTTTACTGGATTCACTGGGATGCGTGAGAGAAAAAAAAATCTCACAGGAGGTCTTACTCTGAATCCTATTCGGTACCCCTGAGAGACTGCTCTGAATCCATTGATTTTGGACAGAATTTGCCCAAACATCTGTGAAAAACCTTAATCTGCCCCCTACCAGCTGAGCTGGAATGAGGGCCACACCTTCATGCGGACTTAGGGGCCGACTTTGGTTTCTTAAAAGGCTTGGATTTATTCCAATTTGAGGAAGGCTTCCAATTAGAAACAGATTCCTTGGGGGAAGGATTAGGTTTTTGTTCCTTAATTTGACGAAAGGAACGAAAACGATTAGAAGCCTTAGATTTACCCTTAGGTTTTTTTATCCTGAGGCAAAAAAACTCTCTTCCCCCCAGTAACAGTTGAAATAATAGAATCCAACTGAGAACCAAATAAATTATTACCTTGCAAAGAAAGAGATAGTAATCTAGATTTAGATGTCATATCAGCATTCCAAGATTTAAGCCACAAAGCTCTTCTAGCTAAAATAGCTAAAGACATGGATCTAACATCAATTTTGATAATATCAAAAATAGCATCACAAATAAAATGATTAGCATGTTGCAGTAAACGAAAAATGCTATATAAGTCAGAATCCAACTCTTGCACTAAATTCTCCAACCAAAAAGTTGAAGCAGCTGCAACATCAGCCAAAGAAATTGCAGGTCTAAGAAGATGACCTGAATATAAATAGGCTTTCCTTAGATAAGATTCAAGCTTCCTATCTAAAGGATCTTTAAAGGAAGTACTATCTTCCATAGGAATAGTGGTTAGTTTAGCAAGAGTAGAAATGGCCCCATCAACTTTGGGGATCTTTACCCAAAACGCTATCGAAATTGCTGGTAAAGGATACAATTTTTTAAACCTTGCAGAAGGATTAAAAGGAGTACCCGGCTTATTCCATTCCTTAGAAATCATATCAGAAATAGCATCAGGAATAGGAAAAACCTCTGAAGTAACCACAGGAGGATTAAAAACAGAATTTAAACGTTTACTGGTTTTAATATCAAGAGGACTAGCTTCCACAATATCCAAAGTAATTAACACTTCTTTTAACAAAGAACACATATACTCCATTTCAAATAAATAAGTAGATTTGTCAGTGTCAATCTCTGAGGAAGGATCTTCTGAATAAGATAGATCCTCATCAGAGGTGTATAATTCATTATGTTGTCGGACATTTGAAATTTCATCAACTTTATGAGAAGTTTTAAAAGACCTCTTACGCTTATTAGAAGGTGGAAATGCAGACAAAGCCTTCTGAATAGAATTAGTAACAAATTCTTAGGTATATAATGTACATTAGAAGTTGAAGGAACTGCAACCGGCAATGTACTATTACTGATAGACACACTATCTGCATGTAAAAGTTTATAATGACAACTAATACAAATGATATTAGGAGATATAATCTCCACAATTTTACAACAAATGCACTTAGCTTTGGTAGAACTGATGTCAGGCAGCAAAGTTCCAACAGATACTTTTGAGGCAGGATCAGATTGAGACATCTTTCAAAATGTAAAAGAAAAAATCATATAAAGCAAAATTATCAATTTCCTTATATGACAGTTTCAGGAATGGGAAAAAATGCAAATAGCATAGCCCTCTGACATAGAAAAAGGCAAGAGGCAAAAGCAATGGGGCAATAAATAATGAAAAATGTTTGGCGCCAAGTATGACGCACTACGTAACTGAAAAGTTTTTGGCGCCAACCATGTCCGGAAATGACACACTCGCGTCACTGACGTAACCCTGTGTGAAACCTCTGCGTCAATTAAGACGCCGGAAATTACTAACTTGCGTCAACGGACATGCCTTTCGCACCAAAAAATTCTCGCGCCAAGAATGACGCAATAAAGTGTAGCATTTGGCGCACCTGCGAGCCTAAGTCAGCCCGCAATTTGAATTGAAAAAAAGACTAAACCCCAGGTAAGAAAAATATTTCTTAATATTAACTTTCCCCCAATATGAAACTGACAATCTGCAAAAGGAAATACATGAACCTGACTCATGGCAAATATAAGTACAATACATATATTTAAAACTTTATATAAATGCAAAAAGTGCCAAACCATAGCTGAGGTGTCTTAAGAAATAAAAACATACTTACCAAGAGACACCCATCCACATATAGCAGATAGCTAAACCAGTACTGAAACAGTTATCAGTAGAGTTAATGGTATATGAGAGTATATCGTCGATCTGAAAAGTTAGGTAGGAGATGAATCTCTACGACCGATAACAGAGAACCTATGAAATAGACCCCCGTTAGGAAAATCATTGCATTCAATAGGTGACACTCTCCACGTCCCTCTGACATTCGCTGTACTCAGAGGAATCGGGCTTCAAAATGCTGAGAAGCGCATGTCAACGTAGAAATCTTAGCACAAACTTACTTCACCACCTCCATAGGAGGCAAAGTTTGTAAAACTGAATTGTGGGTGTGGTGAGGGGTGTATTTATAGGCATTTTGAGGTTTGGGAAACTTTGCCCCTCCTGGTAAGATTGTATATCCCATACGACACTAGCTCATGGACTCTTGCCAATTACACGAAAGAAAAGACAAATTCGATCCCATATACATTCTATTAAATCTACAGACTGTTATACCCTACGTAGTAGCGCTCAAATAGCTTCTGAGTTTCATAAATATTATCACTCCTTATATAATATTCACGACCGATCGGCGGCGGCCTCCCAGGGAGACACATTGACCCAGCAGGAGAATATTGTTCACTCTTATTTACAGGACACAGACCTTCCTTCACTATCACAGGAAGCCTCAAACTTTGTAGATTCCCAGATCACGGTTGAGTAATTGTATAATGCTATTAAAAGTTGCCCGAGTGGCAAAAGTCCGGGCCCTAACAGGTTCTCTTCGGCCTATTATAAAAAATTTAAAGAGGTTATAGCGGGTCCACTCCTGGACCTGTTTAACGATATTAGGGACAACCCCAATCTATCTCATATACTCTTGGAAGCACACATCACTGTTATCCCAAACCGGGTAAAGCTGCGGATTCCCCTGGTCATTTTAGGCCCAAATTTAATTAGCAACGATCAGGTGGGTTTTGTCCCTGGACGAGAGGCCAGGGATAATACCATCAAAGTGACCCAATTGATTGCTCATGCTAGGGTCTCTGGTACCCCTTTAGTGCTCTTCTCCACCGAAGCGGAGAAGGCCTTTGACAGGGTGGGCTGGCTTTTTCTGTGTCGGGTAATGGAGAAAATGGGTTTTGGAAAGGCTTTTATGAATTCTGTTTTTGCACTTTACTCGAACCCCAACGCCAAAATTAGAATCAATGGCACATTATCAGAGCCATTTGGTATTAGTAATGGTACCAGACAGGGCTGTCCTTTGTCCCCACTGCTTTTTGCCCTGTCAATAGAGGTTTTGGCCCACAAAGTTAGAACAAACCACAATATCTCAGGTATAAGCGTAGAACGAACTGAGTACAAACAGGCGTTGTACGCCGATGATGTCATATACTCTAACCAACGTGACTGAATTACTTAGTGAACTCAGAGCTTACGGTAAGGCCTCGAACTTCCTACTTAATTTAACTAAGTCTGAATTGTTAAACATTAATACCTGTCCAAAAATACAAACTTTGCAACAAGAATAGAACATTAGATTAGCAAATAACAAATTAAAATACCTTGGCATCTTTCTAACATCTGACCCCTCAGACCTCTTTAAATACAATTATGCCCCCCTTAAAAGAGACATTGCCGCTGACCTCTCCTCCTGGAAAAATAAACATTTATCATGGCTAGGGAAAATAGGTGTTATTAAGATGAATATTTTACCTCTTATATTATACCTTTTTCAAACTTTACCTATTGCACTTCCCAGGGGATATATATATCTCAATTACAGAAACTGATCGAACAATTTATATGGGATGATGTCAAACCTAGGTTGTCAAAACGCACTATGTACCTCCCTAGAGACAGAGGTGGGTTAGGTCTGCCGGATATTTCCTCATATAGGAGAGCGATTGGGTTACAGAGGATTGTAGAGTGGGCACAAAACACAGAAATAAACAAACCATGGATCCTTTAAGACAGGCAGATTCTAAAAGTAAATAACATAGGTTCACTAGCCTGGTTATCACCCTCGTATCGTCCTAATGCGGTCTCTGAATATCACCTGTTAGAGGAAACATTTCGTTCCTGGGACACGACTTTAGCTACTTCTACACATATTTCCACGAAACACTCCCCTTTAACACCAATTTTGGAAAATGCTGAGCTCCCATATCATCAGCTAGGCTTTCGTAAGATTAAACCTTACAAACTAAAAGAGGATTCCCTCCAAGGGGTAGTAGAGAATGGGAGGGTTATTCCACAGGATGGGCTGAAGGAAAATCAACTTATGATATTTGCCTTGTGGATGCATTATAACCAACTGATAAATTACATATCCAGACAAACACAAACCAGACTTAGGGCGGGCGCTTACCTCATTTGAGAAACTTTGTGTTGCGGAGAGAGTTCCGAGGCACTTGATTTCCTTACTATACAAATTGTTAATTTTACAAAGTGTTGATTCACTCCCAACTTATACAATCAGATGGCAGGAAGACATGGGCTATGAGATAGATCGAATCTTGGCTGAAAACCTTTAGACTAGTTAAGAAATCCTCGGGTATTCAGGAGACCCATATTAAACTCATGAGTAGATGGTACCTTACACCATCAAGACTACATAGGATATTCCCAACCCTTAGCCCCACGTGTTGGAGGGGCTGCGGTGAACAAGGCTCCCTCTTACACATTTGGTGGTTCTGCCCGAAACTATCATCCTTTTGGGCGGAGGTTATAAAAAAAATCTCAGAGACCCTAAACATTACAATCCCAAACTCCCGACATTCTGCTTTTTTATCTCATTACCAAAAACACAAAGTCAGGCACACTTAGCTCAATTGCTAATAATCACGAGTGCAAAGAAATTAATCCCCAAAAAATGGAAGTCACAAAACCCCCCTACTCTGGGAGAATGGCACTCTCAGGTTGAGGATGTCCTCCTTATGGAGAGATATCATTACCTGAAAACCAACAAAATGGACATGTATGAATCAATACTTGCGATTTGGCACAAAACCATATAGCTTCTGCTCCCCACACATGGACTTGTTCTGGGACACAATACCACACGGCCACTAGACTATTACAAGGTGTAATTTTTTCTTCTGTTTATCTTCTCCCTCTCCACCTCACCTATCCCCCCCTCTTTCTTTCCCCAGCTCCCTACCCTACCCCTTTTCCCCCCAATGCTTCAATAATTAAATTAACAAATTAATAAAGATCTCTAATCTAAAATGGAAAAACTCTTATTTTATGTAATCTCATTCTCGACGTTGGTTATGTAGAATGAGAATATAATATACAGATGTGAATGATATGTATTTCAACGCTGCTGTTAAGAATTTTTTTTGTTTGTATAGGTTTTGTACAACCTTTCAACGGGTTTTTGTATCTATGTTTCACATCAATAAAGCTTTTAAAAAAAATAATAAATAAAATAGAAGGCAACTCGAAGGTTAACGCCCAAAAGACACAGGCCTACCCGCAGGAGCAGCCGAAAAGAGCACTATCTTACAAAAAACTGGGAAAGATCTCAAACAAATGACAAACAGGAGATAACCCCACATGTCTATTGAGGTGCACCATTCTATTATCAGACTGAAATTCCCCATATCTGTTAATGATAGGGTCATTCAATAACTGAAAAAGATGTCCAAGCAACACGCTAAGGCGTGCAAACCTGTAACGAAAGGCACAACACTTAGTAACAGTTACACCCGCGGGTAACTGTAGAGGCCCACCCCAAGGCGGAAGACCAGGGGCAATAGGGCACGAGCACAATCTCAAATAAACGTCTGCACTCTGCAGACGGACTATCACTAACATTATCTGGAAGCGAAAACGTGCTGCAACCTCCAGGGGAAACACGCCACCCCGTACGGAGGAACCATAAATTGGGTTACCCGCATGTGTAGAAGTATGAATTGGTAGGGAACTCGCCTCTTAGAGGACGGGGCCCCCAGAGGCGGATGGCTCAGCAGGCCCCTGATTCCCGAGCACGAGGAACCAGGTGCTCTTATATGGCATACGGAACAAAACTGGTCGACATGTGTCAACAAGGTCAAACCGGAGCCATCACCGGACACGGAATCTGAAATCAAAAAATAGTCTTGGTATCAGAATCCTCAGTAACTGAATCTGAAATGAGCACAGTCTCAGCATAAGAATCCTCCATAACTAGATAGAGGAAATATCTATATGGACTAAAGTATTAAAACCAAAACGGCTGGGGCACTCATCCCCTCCTATGACCAGACCCCTGCGGACTAGAATATTCTCTTCACCACACGGTCAGGAATGCGGAAATGGGGAATGGAACCACGCCCGAACACAAGGTGAACCGTACAGTCCAAAAAGTGCGCGCAACCAAAAGGCTGCAACACTTCCAAAGGCCTCAAAGTTCCAACCACAAGCTTAGAAACATCACACATAAGCAGATTGAATCACATAAACATGATTAATAACCCCCCTCAGGAGATATTAAGCCTCAATTCCAAGATACTAACAGAGACTCACTGAGACCCTTAAGTCATAGTTGGACCCGCAAGGTGTTGTAGCCTCTCGGGAAAAACACTCACATTACATTGACGATAAAGTAAAATGAAACGATCTTACCGGAATCTACGCCGTGGAACAGGAACACGGCCCTTCAAGTGTGACAAATAGTGGCATCGCCTCCGCCATGGACTTGAGAGAAGAAAGCAGGCAGCGGAGCGAAGTTAGACAACGCCGATTGCTTGAGGAGCTGTTAATATGAGTCAGGATGGTTTCACAGAGAGACTCTCGATACATCTCCGGACTTTCATCCAAGCCCTCAATGAGAGACTGACAGGACTACTTAAAACTCCTGTCCCATGCCAAAGAGTACTACCATCCGTAAGACACAAAAAACAAAAATTAAAAATTCTGACACTTCTCTGCCAACCTCCTGGGACGAAAGGCAAAGAATGACTGGGGGATGAGGGGAGTGGGAGGAATATTTAAGCCTTTGGCTGGGGTGTCTTTGCCTCCTCCTGGTGGCCAGGTTCTTAATTTCTAAAAGTAATGAATGCAGCTGTGGACTCTTTCCAATTAAGAAGAAAAATGGTGTGCGTGTGCGCACCCGTTGATCCACGCTTTTGACAGTTAGCCTGACGTGCACGTACTATGATGTGCCGTTTTCGAAGGACGCATGCTTCCATTCAATGCTACATGTGTGTAATATGGCGTTTTGATGCGCACTTCCTGCGTGTAATATGGCACGCAAATCCGACATGTATTTTTATAATCTTTTGAGGTTTTGCAAGATACACATCACAAAAAGTTTGCCTTGTAACAAGTATGACAATAAATCAATTGCAATCTAAGAACTGATATAAATTGGTACAACAGTGACTCACAAGACATACTTCTGAAACCTCCATTTTACATTAAGACTATCTCATGAAAATAAATACTTCACTGGCCATTTATGGGTCACTTAGTTATGTAAGATAAGGCTGATATGGTAGTCATACCTGTGGCCACTTTTGGGCCCTATGACACTCAAGGGATATATTGATGGTATACATAATATAAAATATTTAAATGTTTACTGAGATTATATTAAATACATGAAAATACACTTTCAACTAGAAATTATTCATAGATTTCTGAAATCTCCATTTTACTGAAAGCTATTATATGAAAGTGACTACTTGGCTGGTCACTTATGGACCACTTAGTTATATAAACTAAAGCTCAAATGGTAGTCACACCTATGGCCACTTTTGGGCCCTATGAGGCTTGATAAATTTCAATTAGTTATAGTAGTTAAGCATCTAATTATTAAACTAGCATGATACTCAAGCTATAAATGTTGAAGTAATATCTGTGCCTTTGGCTATATATAGGTAGTAATGGAGGTAAGCAATGTAAACTAGTAACAAGAGTAAATAGAATCTGAAATTAGGTAAACATTAGAAGAGATAAAGGTATTTTGACTCTTAGTGAGTGAGCTTAAAGGTTGAAAGAGTCACTCTTGGACCTTATAATTCTATAAAGCCTGGATATAATTTATTCATAGGGAAATATATTTTGGAAGTGCTAAAGAGTAATAACTATTAGTACCATATGTAAAAACCTAGTCAATGTTAATGTATTAATGGAAGAACTGCAATAACTAGAAGAAACCATATAGGAGTTTAGCTAGCCTCAATATCTAAAATAATGACTACAGCATTATATTTAAAAACCGGTAGAGAACTATGGAGGCTCCAGGATGTGTGTGTTTGCTAATATCTATAATACCCAACTATAAATTAGTAGTTAGGACATAAAAACATAATTTATGTAAGAACTTACCTGATAAATTCATTTCTTTCATATTAGCAAGAGTCCATGAGCTAGTGACGTATGGGATATACATTCCTACCAGGAGGGGCAAAGTTTCCCAAACCTCAAAATGCCAACAAATACACCCCTCACCACACCCACAAATCAGTTTAACGAATAGCCAAGAAGTGGGGTGATAAGAAAAAAGTGCGAAAGCATAAAAAATAAGGAATTGGAATAATTGTGCTTTATACAAAAAAATCATAACCACCACAAAAAAGGGTGGGCCTCATGGACTCTTGCTAATATGAAAGAAATTAATTTATCAGGTAAGTTTTTACATAAATTATGTTTTTATGTCCTAACTACTAATTTATAGTTGGGTATTATAGATATTAGCAAACACACACATCCTGGAGCCTAAATAGTTCTCTACCGGTTTTTAAATATAATGCTGTAGTCATTATTTTAGATATTGAGGCTAGCTAAACTCCTATATGGTTTCTTCTAGTTATTGCAGTCCAGGTTGGAAGAACAAAAGAAGCCCCCTGAACTAAACGATGGTGATCTGTCCACCATGTCAGAGAGTGTCGTACAATCGGTTTTAAAGATATTAATTGAGATATCTTTGTGTAATCCCTGCACCACTGGTTCAGCATACAGAGCTGAAGAGGTCACATGTGAAAACGAGCAAAGGGGATCGCGTCCGATGCAGCAGTCAAAAGACCTAGAATTTCCATGCATAAGGCTACCGAAGGGAATGATTGTGATTGAAGGTTTCGACAAGCTGAGATCAATTTTAGACGTCTCTTGTCTGTCAGAGACAGAGTCATGGACACTGAATCTATCTGGAAACCTAAAAAGGTTACCCTTGTCTGAGGAATCAATGAACTTTTCGGTAAATTGATCCTCCAACCATGATCTTGAAGAAACAACACAAGTCGATTCGTATGTGATTCTGCTAAATGTGAAGACTGAGAAAGTACCAAGATATCGTCCAAATAAGGAAATACCACAATACCCTGTTCTCTGATTACAGACAGAAGGGCACCGAGAACCTTTGTAAAAATTCTTGGAGCTGTTGCTAGGCCAAACGGCAGAGCCACAAACTGGTAATGCTTGTCTAGGAAAGAGAATCTCAGAAACTGATAGTGATCTGGATGAATCGGAATATGCAGATATGCATCCTGTAAATCTATTGTGGACATATAATGCCCTTGCTGAACAAAAGGCAGGATAGTCCTTATAGTTACCATTTTGAATGTTGGTATCCTTACATAACGATTCAATATTTTTAGATCCAGAACTGGTCTGAAGGAATTCTCCTTCTTTGGTACAATGAAGAGATTTGAATAAAACCCCAGCCCCTGTTCCAGAACTGGAACTGGCATAATTACTCCAGCCAACTCTAGATCTGAAACACATTTCAGAAATGCTTGAGCCTTCACTGGATTTACTGGGACACGGGAAAGAAAAAATCTCTTTGCAGGAGGCCTTATCTTGAAGCCAATTCTGTACCCTTCTGAAACAGTGTTTTGAATCCAAAGATTGTGAACTGAATTGATCAAAATTTCTTTGAAAAATCGTAATCTGCCCCCTACCAGCTGGGCTGGAATGAGGGCCGCACCTTCATGTGGACTTGGGAGCTGGCTTTGGTTTTCTAAAAGGCTTGGATTTATTCCAGACTGGAGATGGTTTCCAAACTGATACCGCTCCTGTGGCTGAAGGATCAGGCTTTTGTTCCTTATTGTGACGAAAGGAACGAAAACGATTATTAGACCTAAATTTACCTTTAGATTTTTTATCCTGTGGTAAAAAAGTTCCTTTCCCTCCAGTAACAGTTGAGATAATAGAATCCAACTGAGAACCAAATAATTTATTACCCTGGAAAGAAAGGGAAAGCAAAGTTGACTTAGAAGACATATCAGCATTCCAAGTTTTAAGCCATAAAGCTCTTCTAGCTAAAATAGCTAGAGACATATACCTGACATCAACCCTAATGATATCAAAGATGGCATCACAAATAAAATTATTAGCATGTTGAAGAAGATTAACAATGCTATGAGAATTATGATCCGTTACTTGTTGCGCTAAAGCTTCTAACCAAAAAGTTGAAGCTGCAGCAACATCCGCTAAAGATATAGCAGGTCTAAGAAGATTACCTGAACATAAGTAAGCTTTTCTTAGAAAGGATTCAATCTTCCTATCTAAAGGATCTTTAAAGGAAGTACTATCTGCCGTAGGAATAGTAGTACGTTTAGCAAGAGTAGAGACAGCCCCATCAACTTTAGGGATTTTGTCCCAAAATTCTAATCTGTCAGATGGCACAGGATATAATTGCTTAAAACGTTTAGGAGTAGTAAATGAATTACCCAAATTATTCCATTCCCTGGAGATTACTTCAGAAATAGCATCAGGGACAGGAAAAACTTCTGGAATAACTACAGGAGATTTAAAAACCTTATTTAAACGTTTAGATTTAGTATCAAGAGGACCAGAATCCTCTATTTCTAATGCAATTAAGACTTCTTTAAGTAAAGAATGAATAAATTCCATTTTGAATAAATTCCATTTTGAATAAATATGAAGATTTATCAGCATCAACCTCTGAGACAGAATCCTCTGAACCAGAGGAACCATTATCAGAATCAGAATGATGATGTTCATTTAAAAATTCATCTGAAAAATGAGAAGTTTTAAAAGACCTTTTACGTTTACTAGAAGGAGGAATAACAGACATAGCCTTCTTAATGGATTTAGAAACAAAATCTCTTATGTTAACAGGAACACTGAGTATTAGATGTTGATGGAACAGCAACAGGTAATGTAACATTACTAAAGGAAATATTATCTGCATTAACAAGTTTGTCATGACATTCATTACAAACAACAGCTGGAGGAACAGATACCACAAGTTTACAGCAGATACACTTAACTTTGGTAGATCCAGCACCAGGCAGCGGTTTTCCAGAAGTATCTTCTGACTCAGTGTCAATCTGGGACATCTTGCAATATGTAATAGAAAAAACAACATATAAAGCAAAATTGATCAAATTCCTTAAATGACAGTTTCAGGAATGGGAAAAAATGCCAGTGAACCAGTGTTCATTTCGTCGACTAAAACTAGACTAAAATGACTATAAAACTAAAGAAATTCTGATGACTAAAATACGACTAAAACTAAAATGACATTTTAGTCAAAAGACTATGACTAAAACTAAATCAAAATGACATTTTAGTCAAAAGACTATGACTAAAACTAAATCAAAATTTGCTGACAAAAACATAATTTATGTAAGAACTTACCTGATAAATTCATTTCTTTCATATTAGCAAGAGTCCATGAGCTAGTGACGTATGGGATATACATTCCTACCAGGAGGGGCAAAGTTTCCCAAACCTCAAAATGCCTATAAATACACCCCTCACCACACCCACAAATCAGTTTAACGAATAGCCAAGAAGTGGGGTGATAAGAAAAAAGTGCGAAAGCATAAAAAATAAGGAATTGGAATAATTGTGCTTTATACAAAAAAATCATACCACCACAAAAAAGGGCGGGCCTCATGGACTCTTGCTAATATAAAAGAAATGAATTTATCAGGTAAGTTCTTACATAAATTATGTTTTCTTTCATGTAATTAGCAAGAGTCCATGAGCTAGTGACATATGGGATAATGACTACCCAAGATGTGGATCTTTCCACGCAAGAGTCACTAGAGAGGGAGGGATAAAATAAAGACAGCCAATTCCGCTGAAAAATAATACACACCCAAAATAAAGTTTAATATGAAAAATATAAGCAGAAGATTCAAACTGAAACAGCTGCCTGAAGTCCTTTTCTACCAAAAATAGCTTCAGAAGAAGAACACATCAAAATGGTAGAATTTAGTAAAAGTATGCAAAGAAGACCAAGTTGCTGCTTTGCAAATCTGATCAACAGAAGCTTCATTCCTAAACGCCCAGGAAGTAGAAACTGACCTAGTAGAATGAGCTGTAATCCTCTGAGGCGGAGTTTTACCCGACTCAACATAGGCATGATGAATTAAAGATTTCAACCAAGATGCCAAAGAAATGGCAGAAGCTTTCTGGCCTTTTCTAGAATCGGAAAAGATGACAAATAGACTAGAAGTCTTTCGGAAAGACTTAGTAGCTTCAACATAATATTTCAAAGCTCTAACAACATTCAAAGAATGCAACGATTTCTCCTTAGAATTCTTAGGATTAGGACATAATGAAGGAACCACAATTTCTCTACTAATGTTGTTGGAATTCACAACCTTAGGTAAAAATACAAAATAAGTTCGCAACACCGCCTTATCCTGATGAAAAATCAGAAAAGGAGACTCACAAGAAAGAGCAGACAATTCAGAGACTCTTATGGCAGAAGAGATGGCCAAAAGGAACAAAACTTTCCAAGAAAGTAATTTAATGTCCAATGAATGCATAGGTTCAAACGGAGGAGCTTGAAGAGCCCCCAGAACCAAATTCAAACTCCAAGGAGGAGAAATTGACTTAATGACAGGTTTTATACGAACCAAGGCTTGTACAAAACAATGAATATCAGGAAGATTAGCAATCTTTCTGTGAAAAAGAACAGAAAGAGCAGAGATTTGTCCTTTCAAGGAACTTGCAGACAAACCTTTATCCAAACCATCCTGAAGAAACTGCAAAATTCTCGGAATTCTAAAAGAATGCCAAGAAAAATGATGAGAAAGACACCAAGAAATATAAGTCTTCCAGACTCTATAATATATCTCTCTAGAAACAGATTTACGAGCCTGTAACATAGTATTAATCACAGAGTCAGAGAAACCTCTTTGACCAAGAATCAAGCATTCAATCTCCATACCTTTAAATTTAAGGATTTGAGATCCTGATGGAAGAAAGGACCTTGCGACAGAAGGTCTGGTCTTAACGGAAGAGTCCACGGCTGGCAAGAAGCCATCCGGACAAGATCCGCATACCAAAACCTGTGAGGCCATGCTGGAGCTACCAGCAGAACAAACGAGCATTCCTTCAGAATCTTGGAGATTACTCTTGGAAGAAGAACTAGAGGCGGAAAGATATAGGCAGGATGATACTTCCAAGGAAGTGACAATGCATCCACTGCTTCCGCTTGAGGATCCCTGGATCTGGACAGATACCTGGGAAGTTTCTTGTTTAGATGAGAAGCCATCAGAACTATTTCTGGAAGTCCCCACATTTAAACAAACTGAAGAAAATACCTCTGGGTGAAGAGACCATTCGCCCGGATGTAACGTTTGGCGACTGAGATAATCCGCTTCCCAATTGTCTATACCTGGGATATGAACCGCAGAAATTAGACAGGAGCTGGATTCCGCCCAAACCAGAATTCAAGATACTTCTTTCATAGCCAGAGGACTGAGTCCCTCCTTGATGATTGATATATGCCACAGTTGTGACATTGTCTGTCTGAAAACAAATGAAGGATTCTCTCTTTAGAAGAGGCCATGACTGAAGAGCTCTGAAAATTGCACGGAGTTCAAAAATATTGATTGGTAATCTCACCTCCTGAGATTCCCAAACTCCTTGTGCTGTCAGAGACCCCCAAACTGCTCCCCAACCTGTCAGACTTGCACCTGTTGAAATCACAGTCCAGGTTGGAAGAAAAAAAGAAGCCCCCTGAACTAAACGATGGTGATCTGTCCACCATGTCAGAGAGTGTCGTACAATCGGTATTAAAGATATTAATTGATATATCTTTATGTAATCCCTGCACCACTGATTCAGCATACAGAGCTGAAGAGGTCGCATGTGAAAACGAGCAAAGGAGATCGCGTCCGATGCAGCAGTCATAAGACCTAGAATTTCCATGCATAAGGCTACCAAAGGGAATGATTGTGACTGAAGGTTTCGACAAGCTGAAACCAATTTCAGACGTCTCTTGTCCGTCAGAGACTGAGTCAAGGACACTGAATCTATCAGAAAACCTAAAAAAAAGAAGGTTACCCTTGTCTGAGGAATCAACGAACTGATTGGTAAATTGATCCTCCAACATATTCTAGAAGAAACAACACTCATAAAAGACTGGAAAGGTTCTTTCTAGTGAAAATGAGCAAAGGGAATTGAATCCAATGCCGAGGCCATAAGACCTAAAACTTCTATGCATATATAGCAACTGAAGGAAATAATAGAGACTAAAGGTACCGACAGACGGAACCCAATAGAATTATCCCTTGTCTGATAGAGACAAAGACAGTGACACAAACTTTCTGGAAACCTAAAAAAGGTGACCCTTGTGTGAGGAATCAAGAGCTTCCGAAAAAAATATCCTCTAACTATGTCCTGAAGAGCAAGTGAATCATATGAGATTCCGCATCCTCAGAAAATAATCTGAATGAAAACAGAAAAATAAAAATATGCATTTATTGTATGTAATGAAAACAAATAATGCTATCAATGACCATAAAAAGTCAAAATAGTTTGAATAAAACTCCAAACCCGGTTCCTAAAAAAGGAACTGGAAGAAATACCCCAGAAGATTCCAGGTCTGAGCAGCGTTTGAACCCCATGGGTGCCCAGCCATGCTTCAATAGTACCCAAAATATATAGGACAGAAATACACTTAAAGAAAGTGTTAGCCATACTGGAATAAAATCAAAGAAATTTGGACAAAATAGAACCAAATAATTTTCAAAGAAGTCTTAACCTGCCCCTTACCAGCCAAGCTGGAATACGGCACGTACATCGCAATATTAGGGAGCTGATTTCGAACCCCAATAATAAACATGTTACTTGGGAAAGAACTCAGGAATTCGTTCTTTAATAAGAACAACCAAACTAATATAAGCTTAAAGTTGAGTCTTAGAACTCAATCTTGAAGCCCATAGTAACAGTTAAGAATTGAATCCAATTATAATTGATTATCTTAGAACAAAAGAAATATGGATTTTCTTTTTGTTTTGTGTTTTTTGTTTTTGTTTTTAAAAAACACAAAATTCTTCTAGCTAAAAAAAGCTAAAGACATAGATTAACCCTCATTTGCAAATATATGTAATAAAAAGAAGACACAAATGAAGTCATTAGCATGATAGTCCAGATTAAAGGACCAGTCAAAACAGAGGACTTGCAAAACGCAAAAAAACAAGACAAATGCAACAGCACCTAGTCTAGTAAATGTTGTCCCTTTAACAATGCTAAAATAAATCATAATCTGATACTTAGAAAAGTACCTGAAACTAAATAATTTTCCATAAATAAGATATAACTATATAAAGGAAAATAAATACTATTTTGCTATAACAACAATAGCATAATTAGTAGGAGTAGAGATAGCTCCAATAAATTGGAGAACCCTCCAAATTAAATTTAACTGCTGACAAAGAATATAGTTTAAAAAATAAAAGAAAATTCTCAGCCTATTCCATTCCCTAGTATGGGGAATTGGAAGGAAAACCTCTGAAATCACAGAAGAATAAAATGGCAGAAATAGTGTCAGCTAGTTTTAAAGAACTAGTTACCTTAATATCCAAAATAATCAACACCTCTTCAACAAAGAACAAATGTACTTTAATAATAAAAAATTTATATAAAAAAGTAGATTTGTTAGTGTCAATATCTGATGAAGAGAAAAAACATCATCAGAGAAGGATAAATCAGTATGTTGTTGGTCATTTGAAACTTCAATAATTAAAAAAGAAGTGAAAAAAGACCTAACAATTGTATTAGAAGGCACGATGTCAGACAAAGCCTTAATTAGAAAAAATATTTCTTATAAATCTTCTAAACATTTCTTGTACTTAAGAATGGAAATGTATAAAGCATAAATACTAATGGAATCTGCTTTCATATCCACTGCATTCACCTACTTCTCTAATCTATCCTTTGTTCATTCTGCCTTTCAACTACTGACAGGAATACCTCCCACTTTATTCCCTATAAAGTGACAAACCTCCTACTTTGCAGTGCTTGGTTATTTCTCACTCAAGCTCATTCGTAACCTCAGAACTCCTGTGATTACCCAAACAGCACTCCTGAACTACTAACCTCCGCCCACTCACGGAACTAGCGGTGACGTCACACGCATAGACTCACGCATCTAGAGACCGGAGCGCTCCTCTCCAACCGGCACAAACAAACAGACAGAGTTACTAACTCCTGCAGATTAACGTTACTCTCTCATTCTGAGTCATAACATTGCATCCACTCGGTAAGTTCCGCTGAACCACCAATTAATTCAGTAGCACCATTTTTTCATAATTGTCATCTCATTCATACAAATCACATTCCTGAATTAGTCAAATAGGTTAGTAACTCTTAGTCAGAAAGTTTTCTACCTTTTAAGTGCATATGCTATTCTGATTTTGTGTAACGTTACTACATTTTATATCTGCTAATTTTGTATTTACCATTAACGGTACAGTGGTACAGTACTGGGTAGAGCTGACTGCTCACATGTCCCATCTGCTGACTACCTGAACCTTATATTAATGAGAAGTGTATTTATGAGACTGTACTCCCTGCTGCCATCCTTCATTCATTACAGGATCATTTCTACACCTCCCAACACCTCATTTAAAGCTGCAGTTGTGGTCCAATACTCACATTCCCTTTTATTTGCAGGGATTACTGAGTTGTAGATACTGCCTGACATCTGCATGTAAAAGTATATCATAATAACTTAATACAAACCATAGCTAAAGATAAACATTTATAACATTTAAAATAAATGAACTTAGCTTTGGTAGAACTGAAACTCAGTTAAGCATTTTTCCAGAAGTGGCTTCTGACTCAGGGACAAACTGAGACATCTTGCAATATGTAATAGAAAAAACAACATATAAAGCAAAAGTGATCAAATTCCTTAAATGACAGTTTCAGGAATGGGGAAAAAAATGCCAGTGAACAAGCTTCTAGCAACCAGAAGCAATAAATAATGAGACTTAAATAATGTGGAGACAATATTGACGCCCATATTTTTTAGCGCCAAAAAAGACGCCCACATTATTTGGCGCCTAAATGCTTTTGGCGCCAAAAATGATGCCACATCCGGAACGCCGACACCTTTGGCGCAAAAAAACGTCAAAAAAATGATGCAACTTCCGGCGACACGTATGACGCCGGAAACAGAAAAAAAAAATTTTGCGCCAAAAAAGTCCGCGCCAAGAATGACGCAATAAAATGAAGCATTTTCAGCCCCCGCGAGCCTAACAGCCCACAGGGAAAAAGTCAAATTTTTAAGGTAAGAAAAAATGATTAATTCAAATGCATTATCCCAAATATGAAACTGACTGTCTGAAAATAAGGAATGTTGAACATTCTGAGTCAAGGCAAATAAATGTTTGAATACATATATTTAGAACTTTATAAAAAAGTGCCCAACCATAGCTTAGAGTGTCACAGAAAATAAGACTTACTTACCCCAGGACACTCATCTACATGTTGTAGAAAGCCAAACCAGTACTGAAACAAGAATCAGTAGAGGTAATGGTATATATAAGAGTATATCGTCGATCTGAAAAGGGAGGTAAGAGATGAATCTCTACGACCGATAACAGAGAACCTATGAAATAGACCCCGTAGAAGGAGATCATTGCATTCAAATAGACAATACTCTCCTCACATCCCTCTGACATTCACTGCACGCTGAGAGGAAAACCGGGCTCCAACCTGCTGCGGAGCGCATATCAACGTAGAATCTAGCACAAACTTACTTCACCACCTCCATAGGAGGCAAAGTTTGTAAAACTGATTTGTGGGTGTGGTGAGGGGTGTATTTATAGGCATTTTGAGGTTTGGGAAACTTTGCCCCTCCTGGTAGGAATGTATATCCCATACGTCACTAGCTCATGGACTCTTGCTAATTACATGAAAGAAAACATAATTTATGCTTACCTGATAAATTCCTTTCTTCTGTAGTGTGATCAGTCCACGGGTCATCATTACTTCTGGGATATTACTCCTCCCCAACAGGAAGTGCAAGAGGATTCACCCAGCAGAGCTGCATATAGCTCCTCCCCTCTACGTCACTCCCAGTCATTCGACCAAGGACCAACGAGAAAGGAAAAGCCAAGGGTGAAGTGGTGACTGGAGTATAAATTAAAAAATATTTACCTGCCTTAAAAACAGGGCGGGCCGTGGACTGATCACACTACAGAAGAAAGGAATTTATCAGGTAAGCATAAATTATGTTTTCTTCTGTTAAG
>NC_069499.1:768116933-768173284 GCF_027579735.1 Bombina bombina
ATTGAACGCTTGATTTTATCAAGACGTGGGTTTTCTGAGTCAGTTATTGATACCTTAATACAGGCTAGGAAACCTGTTACCAGAAAGATTTACCATAAGATATGGCGTAAATACCTATATTGGTGTGAATCCAAAGGTTACTCTTGGAGTAAGGTTAGGATTCCTAGGATATTGTCTTTTCTACAAGAAGGTTTAGAAAAGGGTTTATCTGCTAGTTCATTAAAGGGACAGATCTCAGCTCTGTCCATTCTGTTACACAAACGTCTGTCAGAAGTTCATGACGTCCAGGCTTTTTGTCAGGCTTTGGCCAGGATTCTTCTCTGTTTGTCATTTACTCTGGGCAGAGGAGAGGTCAAAAAGCTTCCGCTACCTCTCTTTCTTTTTGGCTTCGTAGCATAATTCGTTTAGCTTATGAGACTGCTGGACAGCAGCCTCCTGAAAGAATTACAGCTCATTCTACTAGAGCTGTGGCTTCCACTTGGGCCTTCAAGAATGAGGCCTCTGTTGAACAGATTTGCAAGGCTGCAACTTGGTCTTCGCTTCATACTTTTTCCAAATTTTACAAATTTGACACTTTTGCTTCATCGGAGGCTATTTTTGGGAGAAAGGTTCTTCAGGCAGTGGTTCCTTCTGTATAAAGAGCCTGCCTATCCCTCCCGTCATCCGTGTACTTTTGCTTTGGTATTGGTATCCCAGAAGTAATGATGACCCGTGGACTGATCACACTTAACAGAAGAAAACATAATTTATGCTTACCTGATAAATTCCTTTCTTCTGTAGTGTGATCAGTCCACGGCCCGCCCTGTTTTTAAGGCAGGTAAATATTTTTTAATTTATACTCCAGTCACCACTTCACCCTTGGCTTTTCCTTTCTCGTTGGTCCTTGGTCGAATGACTGGGAGTGACGTAGAGGGGAGGAGCTATATGCAGCTCTGCTGGGTGAATCCTCTTGCACTTCCTGTTGGGGAGGAGTAATATCCCAGAAGTAATGATGACCCGTGGACTGATCACACTACAGAAGAAAGGAATTTATCAGGTAAGCATAAATTATGTTTTTTCTAGAAAATGCTGCTTATACTGGATTAATGTAAGTAAAGCCTTAAATGCAGTGATAGCTACTGGTATCAGGCTTATTAATAGAGATGCATACTCTTATAAAAATGTAATATAAAACGTTTGCTGGCATGTTAATCGTTTTTATACATGTTTGGTGACAAAACTTATTGGGGCCTAGTTTTTTCTTTCATGTAATTAACAAGAGTCCATGAGCTAGTGACGTATGGGATATACATTCCTACCAGGAGGGGCAAAGTTTCCCAAACCTTAAAATGCCTATAAATACACCCCTCACCACACCCACAAATCAGTTTTACAAACTTTGCCTCCAAGGGAGGTGGTGAAGTAAGTTTGTGCTAGATTCTACGTTGATATGCGCTCCGCAGCAAGTTGGAGCCCGGTTTTCCTCTCAGCGTGCAGTGAATGTCAGAGGGATGTGAGGAGAGTATTGCCTATTGAATGCAGTGATCTCCTTCTACGGGGTCTATTTCATAAGGTTCTCTGTTATCGGTCGTAGAGATTCATCTCTTACCTCCCTTTTCAGATCGACGATATACTCTTATATTTACCATTTCCTCTACTGATTCTCGTTTCAGTACTGGTTTGGCTTTCTACAAACATGTAGATGAGTGTCCTGGGGTAAGTAAGTCTTATTTTCTGTGACACTCTAAGCTATGGTTGGGCACTTTATTTATAAAGTTCTAAATATATGTATTCAAACATTTATTTGCCTTGACTCAGAATGTTCAACTTTCCTTATTTCCAGACAGTCAGTTTCATATTTGGGATTATGCTTTAAATTATCATATTTTTTCTTACCTCAAAAATTTGACTTTTTTCTCTGTGGGCTGTTAGGCTCGCGGGGGCTGAAAATGCTTAATTTTATTGCGTCATTCTTGGCGCGGACTTTTTTGGCGCAAAAAATTCTTTTCCGTTTCCGGCGTCATACGTGTCGCCGGAAGTTGCGTCATTTTTGACGTTATTTTGCGCCAAAAATTTCGGCGTTCCGGATGTGGCGTCATTTTTGGCGCCAAAAGCATTTAGGCGCCAAATAATGTGGGCGTCTTATTTGGCGCCAAAAAATATGGGCGTCGCTTTTGTCTCCACATTATTTCAGTCTCATTTTTCATTTGCTTCTGGTTGCTAGAAGCTTGATGTTTGGCATTTTTTTCCCATTCCTGAAACTGTCCTATAAGGAATTTGATCTATTTTGCTTTATATGTTGTTTTTTCTCTTACATATTGCAAGATGTCTCACGTTGCATCTGAGCCAGAAGATACTACAGGAAAACCTCTGCCTGCTGGATCTACCAAAGCTAAGTGTATCTGCTGTAAATTTTTGGTAGCTATTCCTCCAGCTGTTGTTTGTAATAATTGTCATGACAAACTTGTTAAAGCAGATAATATTTCCTTTAGTGATGTACCATTGCCTGTTGCAGTTCCCTCAACATCTAAGGTGCAGAATGTTCCTGATAACATAAGAGATTTTGTTTCTGAATCCATAAAGAAGGCTTTGTCTGTTATTTCTCCTTCTAGTAAACGTAAAAAGTCTTTTAAATCTTCTCTCTCTACAGATGAATTTTTAAATGAACACCATCATTCTGATTCTTTGGACTCTTCTGGTTCAGAGGATTCTGTCTCAGAGATTGATGCTGATAAATCTTCATATTTATTTAAGATGGAATTTATTCGCTCTTTACTTAAAGAAGTACTAATTGCGTTAGAAATAGAGGATTCTAGTCCTCTTGATACTAATTCTATACGTTTGGATAAGGTTTTTAAAGCTCCTGCGGTTATTCCAGAAGTCTTTCCTGTTCCTAATGCTATTTCTGCAGTAATTGCTAAGGAATGGGATAAATTGGGTAATTCATTTACTCCTTCTAAACGTTTTAAGCAATTATATCCTGTTCCGACTGACAGGTTAGAATTTTGGGACAAAATCCCTAAAGTTGATGGGGCTATTTCTACCCTTGCTAAACGTACTACCATTCCTACGTCAGATGGTACCTCGTTTAAGGATCCTTTAGATAGAAAAATTGAATCTTTTCTAAGAAAAGCTTATCTATGTTCAGGTAATCTTCTTAGACCTGCTATATCATTGGCTGATGTTGCTGCAGCTTCAACTTTTTGGTTGGAAACTCTAGCGCAACAAGTAACAAATCGTGATTCTCATGATATTATTATTCTTCTCCAGCATGCTAATAATTTCATCTGTGATGCCATTTTTGATATTATTAGAGTTGATGTTAGATTTATGTCTCTGGCTATCTTAGCCAGAAGAGCTTTATGGCTTAAGACTTGGAATGCTGATATGGCTTCTAAATCAACTCTACTTTCCATTTCTTTCCAGGGAAACAAATTATTTGGTTCTCAGTTGGATTCTATTATTTCAACTGTTACTGGTGGGAAAGGAACTTTTTTACCACAGGATAAAAAGTCTAAAGGTAAAAACAGGGCTAACAATCGTTTTCGTTCCTTTCGTTTCAACAAAGATCAAAAGCCTGATCCTTCGTCCTCAGGAGCAGTTTCAGTTTGGAAACCATCTCCAGTCTGGAATAAATCCAAGCCTGCTAGAAAGGCAAAGCCTGCTTCTAAGTTCACATGAAGGTACGGCCCTCATTCCAGTTCAGCTGGTAGGGGGCAGGTTACGTTTTTTCAAAGAAATTTGGATCAATTCTGTTCACAATCTTTGGATTCAGAACATTGTTTCAGAAGGGTACAGAATTGGTTTCAAGATGAGACCTCCTGCAAAGAGATTTTTTCTTTCCCATGTCCCAGTAAATCCAGTGAAAGCTCAAGCATTTCTGAATTGTGTTTCAGATCTAGAGTTGGCTGGAGTAATTATGCCAGTTCCAGTTCCGGAACAGGGGATGGGGTTTTATTCAAATCTCTTCATTGTACCAAAGAAGGAGAATTCCTTCAGACCAGTTCTGGATCTAAAATTATTGAATCGTTATGTAAGGATACCAACGTTCAAGATGGTAACTGTAAGGACTATATTGCCTTTTGTTCAGCAAGGGAATTATATGTCCACAATAGATTTACAGGATGCATATCTGCATATTCCGATTCATCCAGATCATTATCAGTTCCTGAGATTCTCTTTTCTAGACAAGCATTACCAATTTGTGGCTCTACCGTTTGGCCTTGCTACAGCTCCAAGAATTTTCACAAAGATTCTCGGTGCCCTTCTGTCTGTAATCAGAGAAAAGGGTATTGTGGTATTTCCTTATTTGGACGATATCTTGGTACTTGCTCCGTCTTTACATTTAGCAGAGTCTCATACGAATCGACTTGTGTTGTTTCTTCAAGATCATGGTTGGAGGATCAATTTACCAAAAAGTTCTTTGATCCCTCAAACAAGGGTAACTTTTCTGGGTTTCCAGATAGATTCAGTGTCCATGACTTTGTCTTTAACAGACAAGAGACGTCTAAAATTGATTACAGCCTGTCGAAACCTTCAGTCTCAATCATTCCCTTCGGTAGCCTTATGCATGGAAATTCTAGGTCTTATGACTGCTGCATCGGACGCGATCCCCTTTGCTCGTTTTCACATGCGACCTCTTCAGCTCTGTATGCTGAACCAATGGTGCAGGGATTACACGAAGATATATCAATTAATATCTTTAAAACCGATTGTTCGGCACTCTCTAACGTGGTGGACAGATCACCATCGTTTAATTCAGGGGGCTTCTTTTGTTCTTCCGACCTGGACTGTAATTTCAACAGATGCAAGTCTCACAGGTTGTTGAGCTGTGTGGGGATCTCTGACAGCACAAGGAGTTTGGGAATCTCAGGAGGTGAGATTACCGATCAATATCTTGGAACTCCGTGCAATTTTCAGAGCTCTTCAGTTTTGGCCTCTTCTGAAGAGAGAATCGTTCATTTGTTTTCAGACAGACAATGTCACAACTGTGGCATACATCAATCATCAAGGAGGGACTCACAGTCCTCTGGCTATGAAAGAAGTATCTCGAATTCTGGTTTGGGCGGAATCCAGCTCCTGTCTAATCTCTGCGGTTCATATCCCAGGTGTAGACAATTGGGAAGCGGATTATCTCAGTCGCCAAACGTTGCATCCGGGCGAATGGTCTCTTCACCCAGAGGTATTTCTTCAGATTGTTCAAATGTGGGGGCTCCCAGAGATAGATCTGATGGCCTCTCATCTAAACAAGAAACTTCCCAGGTATCTGTCCAGATCCCGGGATCCTCAGGCGGAGGCAGTGGATGCATTATCACTTCCTTGGAAGTATCATCCTGCCTATATCTTTCCGCCTCTAGTTCTTCTTCCAAGAGTAATCTCCAAGATTCTAAGGGAATGCTCGTTTGTTCTGCTAATAGCTCCGGCATGGCCTCACAGGTTTTGGTATGCGGATCTTGTCCGGATGGCATCTTGCCAACCATGGACTCTTCCGTTAAGACCAGACCTTCTGTCACAAGGTCCTTTTTTCCATCCGGATCTGAAATCCTTAAATTTAAAGGTATGGAGATTGAACGCTTGATTCTTGGTCATAGAGGTTTCTCTGACTCCGTGATTAATACTATGTTACAGGCTCGTAAATCTGTATCTCGAGAGATATATTATAGAGTCTGGAAGACTTATATTTCTTGGTGTCTTTCTCATCATTTTTCTTGGCATTCTTTTAGAATACCGAGAATTTTACAGTTTCTTCAGGATGGTTTAGATAAGGGTTTGTCCGCGAGTTCTTTGAAAGGACAAATCTCCGCTCTTTCTGTTCTTTTTCACAGAAAGATTGCTATTCTTCCTGATATTCATTGTTTTGTACAAGCTTTGGTTCGTATAAAACCTGTCATTAAGTCAATTTCTCCTCCATGGAGTTTGAATTTGGTTCTGGGTGCTCTTCAAGCTCCTCCGTTTGAACCTATGCATTCTTTGGACATTAAATTACTTTCTTGGAAAGTTTTGTTCCTTTTGGCCATCTCTTCTGCTAGAAGAGTTTCTGAATTATCTGCTCTTTCGTGTGAGTCTCCTTTTCTGATTTTTCATCAGGATAAGGCGGTGTTGCGAACTTCTTTTCAATTTTTACCCAAGGTTGTGAATTCCAACAACATTAGTAGAGAAATTGTGGTTCCTTCATTATGTCCTCATCCTAAGAATTCTAAGGAGAAATCATTGCATTCTTTGGATGTTGTTAGAGCTTTGAAATATTATGTTGAAGCTACGAAATCTTTCCGTAAGACTTCTAGTCTATTTGTTATCTTTTCCGGTTCTAGGAAAGGCCAGAAAGCTTCTGCCATTTCTTTGGCATCTTGGTTGAAATCTTTAATTCATCTTGCCTATGTTGAGTCGGGTAAAATTCCGCCTCAAAGAATTACAGCTCATTCTACTAGGTCAGTTTCTACTTCCTGGGCGTTTAGGAATGAAGCTTCGGTTGACCAGATCTGCAAAGCAGCAACTTGGTCCTCTTTGCATACTTTTACTAAATTCTACCATTTTGATGTATTTTCTTCTTCTGAAGCAGTTTTTGGTAGAAAAGTTCTTCAGGCAGCGGTTTCAGTTTGAATCTTCTGCTTATGTTTTTTGTTAAACTTTATTTTGGGTGTGGATTATTTTCAGCAGGAATTGGCTGTCTTTATTTTATCCCTCCCTCTCTAGTGACTCTTGTGTGGAAAGATCCACATCTTGGGTAGTCATTATCCCATACGTCACTAGCTCATGGACTCTTGTTAATTACATGAAAGAAAACATAATTTATGTAAGAACTTACCTGATAAATTCATTTCTTTCATATTAACAAGAGTCCATGAGGCCCACCCTTTTTTGTGGTGGTTATGATTTTTTTGTATAAAGCACAATTATTCCAATTCCTTATTTTATATGCTTCGCACTTTTTTTCTTGTCACCCCACTTCTTGGCTATTCGTTAAACTGATTTGTGGGTGTGGTGAGGGGTGTATTTATAGGCATTTTAAGGTTTGGGAAACTTTGCCCCTCCTGGTAGGAATGTATATCCCATACGTCACTAGCTCATGGACTCTTGTTAATATGAAAGAAATGAATTTATCAGGTAAGTTCTTACATAAATTATGTTTTTCCACATGGCTGGTTTGATTTCTGCCTAGAGACAGTTTCCTGAAGCTTTCCACTGTTGCAATATGAGTGGGAAGGGCCTATTTTAGTGTTTTTCTGTGCAGCTAAAAATACTGACAGAGACATTCAGCTTCCCTCTGCATGATACAGGACATCTCTGAAGGGCTCAAAAGGCTTCAAAGTCGTGTTTGAGGAGGGTAACAATCACAGTAGACTGTGGCAGTTGTTGTGACTGTGTTTAAAAAACATTTTTGTCATTTATTATTCTGTTTTTGTTATTAAGGGGTTAATTATCTATTTGCAAGTGGGTGCAATGCTCTGCTGACTTGTTACATACACTGTAAAAATTTTGTTAGTGTAACTGCCTTTTTTCACTGTTATTTCAAATTTTGTCAAAATTTGTTTCTCTTAAAGGCACAGTAAATTTTTTTATATTGCTTGTTAACTTGCTTTAAAGTGTTTTCCAAGCTTGCTAGTCTCATTGCTAGTCTGTACAAACATGTCTGAAACATAGGATACTTGTTCATTATGTTTAAAAGCCATGGTGGAGCCCCATAGGAGAATGTGTACTAAATGTATTGATTTCACCTTAAACAGTAAAGATCAGTCTTTATCTATAAAAAAATTGTCACTAGAGGGGTCTGTCGAGGGGGAAGTTATGCCGACTAACTCTCCCCACGTGTCGGACCCTTTGCCTCCTGCTCAAGGGACGCACGCTAATATGGCGCCAAGTACATCATGGACGCCCATAGCGATTACTTTGCAGGACATTGCTGCAATCATGAATAATACCCTGTCAGAGGTATTATCCAGATTGCCTGAATTGAGAGGCAAGCGTGATAGCTCTGGGGTTAGACGAGATACAGAGCGCGTAGATGCTGTAAGAGCCATGTTTGATACTGCGTCACAATATGCAGAACCTGAGGACGGAGAGCTTCAGTCTGTGGGTGAAGTCTCTGATTCGGGGAGACCTGATACAGAGATTTCTAATTTTAAATTTAAGCTTGAGAACCTCCGTGTATTGCTTGGGGAGGTATTAGCTGCTCTGAATGACTGTGACACAATTGCAGTGCCAGAGAAATTGTGTAGGCTGGATAAATACTATGCAGTGCCGGTGAGTACTGATGTTTTTCCAATACCTAATAGGCTTACAGAAATTATTAGTAAGGAGTGGGATAGGCCCGGTGTGCCCTTTTCCCCATCTCCTATATTTAGAAAAATGTTTCCAATAGACGCCACTACACGGGACTTATGGCAGACTGTCCCCAAGGTGGAGGGAGCAGTTTCTACTTTAGCAAAGCGTACCACTATCCCGGTTGAGGACAGTTGTGCTTTTGGATAAAAAATTAGAGGGTTACCTTAAGAAAATGTTTATTCAACAAGGTTTTATTTTACAGCCCCTTGCATACATTGCGCCTGTCACTGCTGCGGCGGCATTCTGGTTTGAGGCCCTGGAAGAGGCCATCCATGCAGCTCCATTGACTGGAATTATTGACAAGCTTAGAACTCTTAAGCTAGCTAACTCATTTGTTTCTGATGCCATTGTTCATTTGACTAAACTAACGGCTAAGAATTCCGGATTCGCCATCCAGGCGCGTAGGGCGCTATGGCTCAAATCCTGGTCAGCTGATGTGACTTTAAAGTCTAAATTACTCAACATTCCTTTCAAGGGGCAGACCTTATTCGGGCCTGGTTTGAAAGAAATTTTTGCTGACATTACTGGAGGTAAGGGTCATACCCTTCCTCAGGACAGGGCCAAATCAAAGGCCAAACAGTCTAATTTTCGTGCCTTTCGAAATTCCAAGGCAGGTGCAGCATCAACTTCCTCCGCTTCAAGACAAGAGGGAACTTTTGCTCAATCTAAGCAGGCCTGGAGACCTAACCAGTCCTGGAACAAAGGCAAGCAGGCCAGAAAGCCTGCTGCTGCCTCTAAGACAGCATGAAGGAATGGCCCCCTATCCGGCGACGGATCTTGTAGAGGGCAGACTTTTTCTCTTCGCCCAGGCGTGGGCAAGAGATGTTCAGGATCCCTGGGCGTTGGAGATCATATCTCAGGGATATCTTCTGGACTTCAAAGCTTCCCCTCCACAAGGGAGATTTCATCTTTCAAGGTTATCTGCAAATCAGATAAAGAAAGAGGCATTCCTACGCTGTGTGCAAGACCTCCTAGTAATGGGAGTGATCCATCCAGTTCCGCGGACGGAACAAGGACAGGGTTTTTATTCAAATCTGTTTGTGGTTCCCAAAAAAGAGGGAACCTTCAGACCAATTTTGGATCTAAAGATCTTAAACAAATTCCTCAGAGTTCCATCTTTCAAAATGGAAACTATTCGGACCATCCTACCCATGATCCAAGAGGGTCAGTACATGACCACAGTGGACTTAAAGGATGCCTACCTTCACATACCGATTCACAAAGATCATCATCGGTTTCTAAGGTTTGCCTTTCTAGACAGGCATTACCAATTTGTAGCTCTTCCCTTCGGGTTGGCTACAGCCCCGAGAATCTTTACGAAGGTTCTGGGCTCACTTCTGGCGGTTCTAAGACCGCGAGGCATAGCGGTGGCTCCGTATCTAGATGACATCCTGATACAGGCGTCAAGCTTTCAAATTGCCAAGTCGCATACAGAGATAGTTCTGGCATTTCTGAGATCGCACGGGTGGAAAGTGAACGAGGAAAAGAGTTCTCTATCCCCACTCACAAGAGTCTCCTTCTTAGGGACTCTTATAGATTCTGTAGAGATGATTTACCTGACGGAGTCCAGGTTATCAAAGCTTCTAAATGCTTGCCGTATTCTTCATTCCATTCCGCGCCCTTCGGTGGTTCAGTGTATGGAGGTGATCGGCTTAATGGTAGCGGCAATGGACATAGTGCCATTTGCGCGCCTACATCTCAGACCGCTGCAATTATGCATGCTAAGTCAGTGGAATGGGGATTACACAGATTTGTCCCCTCTGCTAAATCTGGATCAAGAGACCAGAGATTCTCTTCTCTGGTGGTTGTCTCGGGTCCACCTGTCCGAAGGTATGACCTTTCGCAGGCCAGATTGGACAATTGTAACAACAGATGCCAGCCTTCTAGGTTGGGGTGCAGTCTGGAACTCCCTGAAGGCACAGGGATCGTGGACTCAGGAGGAGAAACTCCTTCCGATAAATATTCTGGAGTTAAGAGCAATATTCAATGCTCTTCTGGCTTGGCCTCAGTTAGCAACACTGAGGTTCATCAGATTTCATTCGGACAATATCACGACTGTGGCTTACATCAACCATCAAGGGGGAACCAGGAGTTCCCTAGCGTTGTTAAAAGTCTCAAAAATAATTCGCTGGGCAGAGACTCACTCTTGCCACCTGTCAGCAATCCATATCCCAGGCCTGGAGAACTGGGAGGCGGATTTTCTAAGTCGTCAGACTTTTCACCCGGGAGAGTGGGAACTCCATCCGGAGGTGTTTGCTCAATTGATTCATTGTTGGGGCAAACCAGAGTTGGATCTCATGGCGTCTCGCCAGAACGCCAAGTTTCCTTGTTACGGATTCAGGTCCAGGGATCCAGAAGCGACGCTGATAGATGCTCTAGCAGCGCCTTGGTTCTTCAACCTGGCTTATGTGTTTACACCGTTTCCTCTGCTCCCTCGACTGATTGCCAAAATCAAACAGGAGAGAGCATCGGTGATTCTAATAGCGCCTGCGTGGCCACGCAGGACCTGGTATGCAGACCTAGTGGACATGTCATCCTTTCCACCATGGACTCTGCCTCTAAGACAGGACCTTCTAATACAAGGTCCTTTCAATCATCAAAATCTAATTTCTCTGAGACTGACTTCATAGAGATTGAACGCTTGATTCTATCAAAGCGTGGCTTCTCCGAGTCAGTCATTGATACCTTAATACAGGCACGAAAGCCTGTTACCAGGAAAATCTATCACAAGATATGGCGTACATATCTTTACTGGTGTGAATCCAAGAATTACTCATGGAGTAAGGTTAGGATTCCTAGGATATTGTCCTTTCTCCAAGAGGGTTTGGACAATGGATTATCAGCTAGTTCCTTAAAGGGACAGATTTCTGCTCTGTCTATTCTTTTGCACAAGCATCTGGCAGAAGTTCCAGACGTCCAGGCATTTTGTCAGGCTTTGGTTAGAATTAAGCCTGTGTTTAAACCTGTTGCTCCCCCATGGAGCTTAAACTTGGTTCTTAAAGTTCTTCAAGGAGTTCCGTTTGAACCCCTTCATTCCATGGATATTAAGCTTTTATCTTGGAAAGTTTTGTTTTTGATGGCTATTTCCTCGGCTCGGAGAGTCTCTGAGCTATCTGCCTTACAATGTGATTCTCCTTATCTGATTTTTCATGCAGATAAGGTAGTTCTGCATACCAAACCTGGGTTTTTACCTAAGGTGGTTTCTAACAAGAATATCTATCAACAGATTGTTGTTCCATCATTGTGTCCTAATCCTTCTTCAAAGAAGGAACGTCTTTTACATAATCTGGACGTAGTCCGTGCCTTGAAGTTCGACTTACAAGCTACTAAAGATTTTCGTCAAACAT
The DNA here is from genome assembly GCF_027579735.1 of Bombina bombina. Taxonomy (NCBI): domain Eukaryota; kingdom Metazoa; phylum Chordata; class Amphibia; order Anura; family Bombinatoridae; genus Bombina; species Bombina bombina. Next base: position 768,128,582 of record NC_069499.1, read on the forward strand.
CTTCCCTGTTTGTCGTTTATTCTGGACAGAGGACAGGTCAAAAAGCTTCGGCAACCTCTCTTTCCTTTTGGCTTTGGAGTATTATACGCCTAGCCTATGAGACTGCTGGACAGCAGCCCCCTGAAAGAATTAGAGCTCATTCTACTAGAGCTGTGGCTTCCACCTGGGCCTTTAAAAATGAGGTCTCTGTTGAACGGATTTGCAAGGCAGCGACTTGGTCTTCGCTTCACACTTTTTCAAATTTTTAACAAATTTGATTCTTTTGCTTCTTCGGAGGCTGTTTTTGGGAGAAAGGTTCTTCAGGCAGTGGTTCCTTCCGCTTAATCCCTGCCTTGTCCCTCCCATCATCCGTGTACTTTAGCTTTGGTATTGGTATCCCATAAGTAATGGATGATCCGTGGACTGGATACACTTAACAAGAGAAAACATAATTTATGCTTACCTGATAAATTTATTTCTCTTGTAGTGTATCCAGTCCACGGCCCGCCCTGTCATTTTAAAGCAGGTCTAAAATTGAAGTAAACTATAGTCACCACTGCACCCTATTGTTTCTCCTTTCTCTGTTTGTTTCGGTCGAATGACTGGATATGGCAGTTGGGGGAGGAGCTATATAGCAGCTCTGCTGTGGGTGATCCTCTTGCAACTTCCTGTTGGGAAGGAGAATATCCCATAAGTAATGGATGATCCGTGGACTGGATACACTACAAGAGAAATAAATTTATCAGGTAAGCATAAATTATGTTTATAATATATAGAGATATATATATATATAGAGAGAGAGAGAGATACAATATATATATATGAGAGAGAGGTACTTTTTTTTTATATATATATATATATATATATATGTACATTTATTATATATATATATATATATGTACATTTTATTTATTTATATATATATATATATATATATACATATATATATATTTATATATATATATATATATATATATATATATATATATATATATATATATATATATATGTACATTTTATAGAGAGAGCGAGAGAAAAGAACGAGAGAACCAGATTTGTAGCTTATAAGTACATTTCCTCTCATTTATAGTAGAACTATATAAACTCCCAACTGTTTTTTTTCACTATTATTTGCCAGGTTTGATTCTATATCATCATTGGAGCCCTCTCTTTACCTCTTTCTAAACGTGTTCTTGATTTGTCCGTTTGAAACAGGGAACAAGACTGCCCATCCATGTTTAATATAGTTTAAATTATTATGTTTAGTACCAACATTTTTATTTTATGGTGATATGAGTTGTTGCATGTGTTTGACCAAATAATTGTGTATTTGTTAGAATTTGTATTTTTAATGCGATATTAGACAATGAAGCAAATCTCAGAAGGTAAATCTATACAGTTCTTATTAGGTTATGTTTACAGAGGAAGATGTGAAATTCTACCTCGCAGAATTGGCCCTTGCATTGGATCATCTTCACAGTTTGGGAATTGTGTATAGAGACCTGAAGCCAGAAAAGTAAAGTAACCTCCATTGCCTTATATCTTATATATCTAATACTTAAAAGTAATTAAAAAAAAAAAAACTTTTTTTATATGTTTATTTTTTGCTAAATAGATAATGATCAAGTAATGTTATGCATGAACATTATAGTAAACTTACTATTTTAAAATATTGTTTTACTTGTTTTATAAATATTTTATTGATTTGAATGTTGGTGTCCATATGTGTGTGTGTGTATAGATATATATTTTTACCAAATCATTTTATGTGTATTGGTGAATGTGAATTTTAATTTTCAGCATTTTACTTGATGAAGCAGGACATATCAAGTTAACAGGTAGGTTACTACTGATTAGCAGAACAATCATTACATTTATAAAAAAACAAACTGATATCCATTTTTTACAGTTCATGTGGCATTATTCATTGTTTTGTGGACATAGCCTTTAGATCACCCTTCTTTTAATGTAGAATTCATGTATATATCTTTATCCACATCCACATATCCCAACACAGGATCATGTACACTTTGATAAAATACTTTAATGCCCAAATACATTGGCAGATACAATCGTTTGCTAAAAAAAAAAAACCTATCACCGAGATTACGAGTTTTGCGGTAACAGGGGTGCGTTGCTAACGAGCCTTTTTTTCCCACCGCTCACTTAAGACAACGCTGGTATTGCAGGTCTTTTTAAACCTGGCGTTAGCCACAAAAAGGTGAGTGTAGAGCAAAATTTAGCTCCACATCTCACCTCAATACTAGCGTTGCTTAAGTCAGCGGTGAGCTGGCTAAACGTGCTCGTGCACTATTTCCCCATAGGAAACAATGCGGCTGAGCTGGCTGAAAAAAAAACTAACACCTGCAAAAAAGCAGCGTTCAGCTCCTAACGCATCCCCATTGTTTCCTATGGGGAAAATAAATCTATGTCTACACCTAACACCCTAACATGAACCCCAAATCTAAACACCCCTAATCTTACATTTATTAACCCTTAATCTGCCGCCCCCGCTATCGCTGACACCTACATTATATTAACCCCTAATCTGCCGCTCCGGACACCGCCGCCACCTACATTATACTTATGAACCCCTAATCTGCCCCCCCAACGTCGCCGCATTTATATTAAATTTATTAACCCATAATCCGCCGCCATTATAAATTTATTAACCCTTAAACCTATGTCTAACCCTAAACCTAACACCCCCCTAACTTAAAATATAATTTAAATTAAACGAAATAAATTTATCATAATTAAATAAATTAATCCTATTTAAAACTAAGTACTTACCCTAAGGTAGCTACAATATAACTAATAGTTACATTGCAGCTAGCTTAGGATTTATATTTATTTTACAGGCAACTTTGTATTTATTTTAACTAGGTACAATAGTTATTAAATAGTTATTAACTATTTAATAACTTCTTAGTTAAAATAAAGACAAATATACCTGTAAAATAAATCCTAACCTGTTACAATTACACCTAACACTACACTATCATTAAATAAATTACCTAAACTACCTACAATTAATTACAATTAAATTGAATAAACTAAAGTACGAACCCCCCCCCCCACTAAATTACAGAAAATTAAAAAAGAATTACAATTTTTTAAAACTAATTACACATACTCTAATCCCCCTAATAAAATAAAAATGCCCCCCCAAAATAATAAAATTCCCTACCCTATACTACATTACAAATAGCCCTTAAAAAGGGCCTTTTGCGGGGCATTGCCCCAAAGTAATCAGATCTTTTACCTGAAAAAAAAAAATACAATACCCCCCCCCCCAACATTACAACCCACCACCCACACACCCAACCCTATTCTAAAACCCACCCAATCCCCCCTTAAAAAAACCTAGCACTAACCCCTTGAAGATCACCCTACCTTGAGACGTCTTCACCCAGCCGGGCAGAAGAGGACATCCAAGTGGCAGAAGTCTTCATCCAGACGGCATCTTCTATCTTCATCCATCCGGAGCGGAGCGGGTCCATCTTCAATCCAGCTGACGCTGAGCCATCCTCTTCAAACGAAGTCCAAGTGAAGAATGAAGGTTCCTTTAAATGACGTCATCCAAGATGGCGTCCCTTGAATTCCGATTGGCTGATAGGATTCTAATCATCCAATAGAATGCAAGTTCAAACCTATTGGCTGATTGCATCAGCCAATAGGATTTTTCCTACCTTAATTCCGATTGGCTGATAGAATCCTATCAGCCAATCGGAATTCAAGGGACGCCATCTTGGATGACGTCATTTAAAGGAACCTTCATTCTTCGCTTGGACTTCGTTTGAAGAGGATGGCTCCGCGTCGGCTGGATTGAAGATGAACCCGCTCGCTCCGGATGGATGAAGATAGAAGATGCCGTCTGGATGAAGACTTCTGCCGCTTGGAGGACCTCTTCTGCCTGGATCGGATGAAGACTTTTGCCCCTCCGGAGGTCCACTTGTGCCCGGCTGGGTGAAGACGTCTCAAGGTAGGGTGATCTTCAAGGGGTTAGTGTTAGTTTTTTTTTTAAGGGGGGATTGGGTGGGTTTTAGAGTAGGGTTGGGTGTGTGGGTGGTGGGTTGTAATGTTGGGGGGTATTGTCTTTTTTTTTTACAGGTAAAAGAGCTGATTACTTTGGGGCAATGCCCCGCAAAAGGCCTTTTTAAGGGCTATTTGTAATTTAGTATAGGGTAGGGAATTTTATTATTTTGGGGGGCTTTTTATTTTATTAGGGGGATTAGAGTAGGTGTAATTGGTTTAAAAAAAATTCAATTCTTTTTTTATTTTCTGTAATTTAGTGTTTTTTTTTTTTTTTCCGTACTTTAGTTTATTGAATTTAGTTGTAATTAATTGTAGGTAGTTTAGGTAATTAATTTAATGATAGTGTAGTGTTGGGTGTAATTGTAACTTAGGTTAGAATTTATTTTACAGGTATATTTGTCTTTATTTTAACTAGGAAGTTATTACATAGTTAACTATTTAATAACTATTGTACCTAGTTAAAATAAATACAAAGTTGCCTGTAAAATAAAAATAAACCCTAAGCTAGCTACAATGTAACTATTAGTTATATTGTAGCTAGCTTAGGGTTTATTTTACAGGGAAGTATTTAGTTTTAAATAGGATTAATTTATTTAATTGTAGTAATTTTATTTAGATTATTTTAAATTATATTTAAGTTGGGGGGGGGGTTAGGTTTAGACTTAAGTTTAGGGGTTAATACCTTTTAATACCTTTTAATATAGTAGCAGCGACGTTGGGGGTGGCAGATTAGGGGTTAATAAATGTAGTTAGGTGTCGGCGATGTTAGGGACGGCAGATTAGGGGTTAATAATATTTAACTAGTGTTTGCGAGTGCGGCGGTTTAGGGGTTAATATATTTATTAAAGTGGCGGCGATGTCCGGTCGGCAGATTAAGGGTTAATATATTAAAGTGTTTCCGATGGGGGGGTCTCGGTTTAGGGGTTAATAGGTAGTTTATGGGTGTTAGTGTACTTTTTAGCACTTTAGTTAAGAGTTTTATGTTACGGCGTTAGCCCATAAAACTCTTTAACTACTGACTTTTAAATGCGGTAGAAGTCTTGACAGGAGAGGGTCTACCGCTCACTTCTTCCAAGACTCGTAATACCAGCGTTAGGCAAATCCCATGGAAAAAATAGGATACTCAATTGACGTAAGGGGATTTGCGGTATTCTCGAGTTGCAGAAGAAAAGTGAGCGGTACACCTGTACCTGCCAGACTCGTAATACCAGCGGGCGTTAAAAAACAGCGTTAGGACCTCTCAACGCTGCTTTTTAAGGCTAACGCAAGACTCGTAATCTAGGTGTATGTATTTTGAATCTCAAACTTAAAAGGACATTAAAGTAACCTACTTGAAAATGTTTGTTTAAACAGATAATCATTTTATTACCCATTCCGCAGTTTCACATAGCCAACACAGTTATATTAATACACTTTTTACCACCGTGATTACCTTGTATCTAAGTCTCTGCAGACTGTCCTCTTAGCTCAGAGCTATTTTAAAAACTTGCATTTCAGTCAGTTAGTGCTGACTTAGTGAGCACAATGTAATCTATATGGCAAACATGAACTAGCTCTGTCTAGCTGTGAAAGGCTTATAAAATAAGAGGCAGCCTTTAAGGGCTTAGAAATTTGCATATGAGCCTAGCTAGGTTAGTCTTCAACTATGAATACCAAGAGAATAAAGCAAATTTGATGATAAAAGTAAATTGGAAAGTCTTTTAAAATTTCATGCCCTTTCTGAATAATGGAAGTTTAAATTTGACTTTACTGTCCCTTTAAATAAATTTTCCACCTTTGCTTTGGGTCAGTATAATGAAGCTGGCAGTACAGCTACTTAGAGGCTTTATCTTCCAAGCCATTATTTCTGAATGTTGCACATGGTCCTGACATTTGAAAAATTAAATAGTTTTCATATTGCTGGAATGTGAAGTTGTGTATTTAAGTTAACACACAACCTCTTTGACACGTTACATTTACATTTCCAGTTATACTAACATTTACATATTTCTTTGTGGAACAAAAATGTAAAGTATGATCTGGTTATTCTACAAGATTATAGTGCATGTCATTTATTTTAGGGGTAAGTAGCCTCTGTAGTTCGTAAGCAATTCGCTAGGGTGCACTTTTGCATTGCTTTTGTTTTCCAGACTTCGGTTTAAGCAAGGAATCAGTGGATCATGAGAAAAAAGCCTACTCATTTTGTGGGACAGTAGAGTATATGGCTCCAGAAGTAGTGAACAGAAGGGGCCACACACAGAGTGCAGATTGGTGGTCATTTGGTGTTCTTATGGTATGTGTATGTTAAATTGTATTTATCCTGTAAGTGTGATATTTACATGTGTTAAGATGAACATCAAAGTTGATTTTATTTGTGTACAATTTAAGCACAAACAAATCTGGAGATATTTCTTTTTTAAGACACGATGAGTCCACGGATCATCTTAATTACTAATGGGATATTCACCACCTGGTCAGCAGGAGGAGGCAAAGAGCACCACAGCAGAGCTGTGTATATGTGTGTGTGTGTGTGTGTATATATATATGTATATATATATGTAGGTAACAAAAGGCAGAGTGCAGCAGACGAAATAGATAAAAGTCCAAACTTTATTACAAATGGGTTAAAAGTCCACAACATCCATGGGAACAGTGAGTGAGACACAGTCACTTGTGCAAAACGGCTGACATGTTTCGACCCTCAGGTCGTAATCATAGCTGTTTAAGGAAACACCTTACAACCTATTTAAGGGAGTAGGTTACATCTCATTGGTTAAAAGATAATGAATTAAAAATTCAACAAGGTGTGTCAATAGGTAATTTCATTGCCTGCTCATACAATTTTAAACTCCTGCTTCCACAATTTAAAGTGCCCTATACAAAAGATGCTTTATATTCAAGTGTAGATAAGTCACTGGATAAACCAGTTAGGGAAAATACATAGGTAAATAAATTGACATTGTGTTAAATATTCATAGTAAGCATTATATATCATATACAATACTAAATTTGTTAAATGTAGAAATACTAGAGTTTTGAGAATGGGACTTAAGTGAACTGAATCACTAAATGACTATTGGAAATAGTGAGCTGAATATCAATGCATGATGATAAACATCTTGTTTAAGAAAAATATTTAAAGTAAACCATGAAGCAAGTAAAGCAAATAAAGTGTGAAAATATATTGGTTTACATGACAAAAATCTTTGTATACTATTCATGATTCATATATTTAGCTCACTATGGTATACATATGAGAATAACAAAAAAAAAAAAAAAAAAAAAAAATAGAAATGGAGATAGCAGTAGCAAATGTGGTTCTTGCACAAAAGCAAATTGAAAATGAATGTAAATACAAATGTAAATGTAAATACGCTGCAGAAGAGGGAGATAACCATCGGACAAAAGCCCCAAAAAAGACAACTATTTCCAGAAATTGATTAAGTCATATTCAGAGTTAAGGCCATTTGGCACCCTAGTTTGGAGCTTGAAAATCCAGTACATCTCCCTCTTCTGTAGCAACTTCTCTCGGTCGCCACCTCTAGGTGGACAGAGAACCCTCTCTATAGCTTGCCATCTCAAAGTATTGATGTTATTGTCATGGCAGCGGGCAAAATGTCTAACGAGTGGGGTGCTAGCCTCACCTGCCTGTATTGTAGACAGGTGGTTTCTGATGCGAACTTTTACCTCGTTAGTAGTGAGGCCTACATATTGTAGGTGGCACGATGTACAGGTGAGCAAGTATATCACATATGAGGTAGTACATTTCAAACAACTGGTGATTGGGAAAGTTTCCCCTGTAACCTCTGATCTAAATATGTTAGAAGCGGTGATATACTCACAAACCCGACATTTTTGTCTGCACTTGTAAAGGCCCTTTTGTGTAAGCCATGAACTAGTTGGTTTGTCAAGTTCTGGTAATGATGATGGTGATAGAGTATTTGCTAGAGTACGTGTTCTCCGATAGGAACAACGTAGTCCGTTTTTCACACATTTTTCCAGTTTGTCATCAGCGGACAAGAAGTTAAAATGTTTTTTAACGATACTGCATATCTCTTGATATTGTGCACTAAACTCTGTAACAAATGTAATGCCCTGAGAGTCAGTATTGAGTTTTCTGGATGTCATAGACTGTTCTTTAATTAGTTCATGTCTATCAATACTCTGAACTTGTCTCTTTGCTTTATGTATGATTTTGTCAGGGTAGCCTCTTTGCTTGAGCCTTCTAGTAAGGTCTTCAGATTGTTTGCAGAACATATCTTCCTGACTACAGTTTCTCTTTACTCTGACAAATTGTCCTTTGGCAACAGCAAAAGGGACATGGGTTGGGTGGCAGCTTTTGGCGTGTAGCAACGCATTCCCAGCAATGGGTTTCCTATAGATGTTACTGATGATTTTTCCTTCTTTAGTGCCAGTTAGAGTAATGTCCAAAAAATTAATTGAATTATTATGTAATTCAGAAGTAAATCGAATACCATAGGTATTGTCATTAAGATTGGACATAAAGTTAGAAAAATCTGCATCATCACCCAACCAGATGACCAGAAGGTCATCTATGTATCGCCCATAGTAATGGATGAAATGTCTAAAGGGATTACCATCTCCATAGATGTGGGACAGCTCCCACCAACCCATGAACAGGTTGGCATAGGAGGGGGCGAATTTCGCCCCCATGGCTGTCCCACATCTCTGGAGATAGAATCGATCCTCGAATTTAAAATAGTTATGGGTCAGTAGATATTTAAGTAGCCGTAAGATATACATCTGAAAGTCATGGGTAAGATTGGAATGATGTTTCAGAAAGTATGCTATCGCTTCCAAACCCTCTTTATGTGGGATGGACGAGTATAGGGCAACAACATCAATTGATGCCCATCTGAATACATCATATTTCCAATCTGTGCCTTCCAATATCTCAATTGCATGTTTGGTGTCCCGAAGGTAACCAAACAAAGAGACTACCAGTGGTTGCAGAAGGCTGTCTATCCATTGTGAAATGTGTTCAGTTAGAGAACCTATTCCGCTCACTATCGGACGTCCCTTGATATCTGTAAGGGATTTGTGCACTTTAGGCAAGTGATGGAAGATGGGCACTATAGGGTGTTTAACACACAAATACTCAAATGTTTTAATGTCAAAGTGTCCATCTTCTAATCCATCGTCCAGCAAGCTAAATAGCTCTTTCTGGAAGGCTCTGGTTGGATCGGACGCAAGGGGGGCATAGTTCTCCGTGTCATTGAGCTGGCGAAGGGCCTCCTTAACATAATCAGTCCGATTAAGGACGACTATGGAGCCACCCTTATCCGCCGAGCGGAAAACTATGTCCTCCCTGCATCTCAACTCCTCCAGAGCCACTTTTTCTTGCCTGGTAAGATTTTGTTTGGTACGTGAGCCACTGGATTTGAGTTCCAAAAGATCACGCTCCACTCTCTTGAAAAAGGTTTCAAGAACCTGGCCCCTATGCTGTATGGGATAAAAGGTAGAGGGGTTTCTGAAACCACCATGGGAGTTTAGTCTGTCTGATTCAGAATCTTCTGAACCTTCCCTTAGGAGATGTTCAAGAGTTAAAGTATCACATGCTTCCTTAAAGGAAGCTTTGTGAATGGAGGTTTTTGGATTAATGCTCATGTTTCTAATAGAAAATTCAGCATTATCAGGGGCATTTTCCGGGGTGTCATAAAATTTATTTAGAGTGATATTTCTAATAAGCTTATTGACATCTAGTAATGTTTTAAAGATGTCAAAGTTATTAGTTGGTGAAAAATTAAGACCATAACCAAGAACTGAAAGCTGAGATGGTGTCAAAGTATGATCTGACAAATTAATCACATTATTAATTATTTGTATTTTTGTTTTCCCCGATTGCCCCTGTTCCCCCTCAGTTTGTACCCATCTGCTTCGCGACTGGTCCCTTGACCTATCCCCGTTTTTTGTGGGGGAAGACCTGTATATATATATATATATATGTATATATATATATGTATATATATATATGTATATATATATATATGTATATATATATATGTATATATATATATATGTATATATATATATGTATATATATATATGTATATATATATATGTATATATATATGTATATATATATGTATATATATGTATATATATATGTATATATATATATATGTATATATATATGTATATATATGTATATATATATATATATGTATATGTATATATATGTATATATATCTATCTCCTCCCTTCCCTCCCACCCCAGTAAGTCTCTTTGCCTACGTTAGGAAGAGGTAAAGTGAGGTGTTAGAAAAGATTCTTCAATCAAGAGTTTATTATTTTTAAACACCGTACAGAGAGACTCTTCCTTCTTGTTACTTTCGGTTATCGGAAGATGCTGAGGATTTTTTTTTTAAATGATTACGCTTCAGTCAGCGCTATGAGTTCAGCTTTGGGTGTAGGCAGGTTGTCTGACACTTCAGCTGGGTCAAGCTGAAGGAATAGATGGAGTGCTGACAAGTTCCTCATACATCATCAATGTTTGACCTAATAAAAATAAAGATGAGTTTCTTTTTAACATTTAAAGGGACAGTACCACTTGCCATATGTTGATTTTATTTGCAATTGGTTAAGTTTTTTTTTTTTTTTTGAGCAAAATTTTTTGAGACGAATTTACAGAAATCAAAACAATGCCTTAAAATGATACAAAATGAGATCATCCATAGGTACAGACAAAATACATAAGGAAGCGTTATAAAGGTAGTATATTTGTGTGTGTGGAGAGAGAGAGAGAGAGAGAGAGAGAGAAAACACAAAAGGGAGGGCATGGAAGGGGTCTCTTTTCTGAAAGTGGTCTATAAAGAAAATACATCAAGGAGCTGTGTCTGCTGTTGATTATATTGTAGTGTTGTATCTATATGTTATTAGGATGGAAAAAAAACGGAGCCTGTGAGAAGTAATAATAAGGGGGAGGAAAAGGGGGCGGAGAAAGAAAGAAGAAGAGAGAAGAAAAAAAAAAGGGGGGGAGAGAGGGAGACCTCTAAGAGGGGGGTTTGAGGTTTGTGTCTCAGACTGGGAATTTCGAAATCCATGGGAACCAGATCTCGTGGAAGGAATCAACCTTGTCGAGGACTTTATATGAATACTGTTCCATTTGTCCAAAATGCACAGTGGAGATTATCTGGTAAAGAACGGGTGGACCTTCTTCTTTCCAAGCTCTGGCTAGGGCAAGTTTTGTGCCCATGAGGACATAGATTGTAAGGGCTTTCCCGGAGGGGGTAAGATTAGGCATCTGCATGTGTAGAAGGGCTACTTCCGGGGTGAATGGGGGAGTAAGGCCGAGTGATTGGAGTAGAGCATATATTTTCTTCCACAACGGCTGAATCACCGGACAAGACCACCATATGTGTAGTGCTGTACAACTAGCTCTGCATTTCCTACAACACTCGTGGGATTATGACTGGTAAATCATATGTAACATGATTGGGACAAGGTGCCATCGGACTAGAACTTTGTAATATAGTTCCCAGAGAGTGGCGCAGTGAAGAAGTTTATTGGTTGTCATAATTCTGGAATGCCAAACATCCAGAGTTACAGTGAACCTATTTCTTTTTCCCAAGCGTGGTGTTGTGATATTTTATGGGAGGAGTGTGAGTTGGTGAGAAGGCTGTGGTGAAAGGATAAGAGATATTTAAGATTATGAGCTCCCAACCAAGCCCTTTCCCAGGCTGTCTTGGGTCTTAGTGCTTGTTTAGGGTAGCCCCAAGTGCGTAAACGAGTGCTTAGACGGAAACCCTCAAAGTTTAGTCTAGGTGGGAGTTTAAATTTAGCGCATACTGCGGGGTGTGAAAGCCAAATGTCGTTTTCATAAAAGTCTGACACTCAAAGTGTTTGCAGTTGTGGCCATAAGTCGTGGTGGGAGTCTGGGAGGCAGTACAGCGCGGCAGAGATTGTAAGCATGGGGGAAGGGTGGGGGGAGATGTCTGGATTATGTCTTACCTGGTCCCAGAATTGCAATGCGTGTTTGAAGATAGGAGGCAGGCTGTCAATGACTCGTCTATGATGGTTAGGGATCCACAGGAGGTCAGAAAGGTTTACACCAGGGGGCAGCAATGATGACTCTAAGGCATACCAATTTAGTTGTCTTTCAGGGTCATTCCAACGGAGGACATGTGACAACCTAGCTGCAGTATAGTATGAAATTATGTTCGGTAGGGCTAAGCCTCCTTGTGAGATTGGCTTTTCTAGGGTACGCCCAGATGTTATGGGTCTACGGTCTCTCCATACATATGAGGTAATCAAACTTTTGAATCTATTGAGGAGCGTTTTAGGGATATTATATGGAATGGCTCTGAGGAGGTATGTGATCCTTGGGGAGGAAGGACATCTTAATCGCGGCAATGCGTCCAGTCCATGAAATCTCCCAAAACTCCCAGGTCTCAAGGACCCTTTTGAAGTCTGAAAGCCTATCCGTATAATTCTGAGCTATCGTGGCGGAAGGATCCGGGCCAAGATGGACTCCTAAAATCTTGAGTGACGTAGTTTTCCACTGAAAGTGGTGTGTCGCCTGTAGGGGGGCAATGTCATTAACGGGGATGTTTATAGGGAGAGCCTCTGTTTTGGCAATATTGAGCTTATAAAAGTTCAAGTCACCAAATTGTTTTAGGATAGTAAATACTGCAAGAAGGGATTCTTTGGGAGATGTTAAGAAGAGGGTTATGTCGTCTGCGTAGAGGGAGATTTTATGGGTGTGAAGTCCGATGGGGAGTCCTTTGGTTCGGTGGTCTTGTCTAATGAATTGGGCTAGGGGTTCTATGGCTAAAGCAAACAGGAGGGTGGATAAAGGACAGCCTTGTCTAGTGCCATTAGCTACAGTGAATTTGGAAGATTGGAACCCAGCCCCTCGCACAATGGCCGAGGGGTGGTTATAGAGGGCTTTTACCGCAGATATAAAGGCAACAGGGAATCGGAAAGTGCTCATGGTTTCCCATAAGTAATCCCACCTGAACCTGTCAAACGCTTTTTCAGCGTCAAACGACAGGGCCAGGAAGGGGGTATCTCCTCGAGCTGCAACATGGAGGATATTGAGTATTCGCCTGGACGCATCTCCGCCTTCCCTATTCGGAATAAATCCAACCTGATCATTCGCAATGAGAGGGGAGATAATTTTTGAGACTCTGTTGGCCAGGAGTTTGGTGTATATCTTAGTATCAAGGTTAATCAATTAAATGGGGCGATAGCTACTGCAGGAATCAGGTGGCTTACCTGGTTTCAATATTGTGATTATCACGGCTTCTAGGAATTCTGCATTGAAGGAGACTCCTGAGAATATCTCTTGGAAGAATCTGCAGAGAATGGGGGCTATCTGGGGATGGAAGGCTTTGTAGAATCTGGCTGTGAAGCCATCGGGGCAAGGGGCTTTTCCTAATTTAAAGTTTTGAATGATTTTCGAGATTTCCTCCGTTGTTATCAGAGTTGTAAGGGAGGGGGTGTCCTCTGGAGTCAACGAGGGGAGAGAGTTAAGGAAGGCGGAGATATCCTCTAAGGGGCATGCTGGAGATTCTAGGTTTGCTTCGATATTGTACAAATTTAGGTAGTATTGTCTAAAGGCATTCCCTATGTCTGCAGGAGCATAGACGTGTACCCCAGAGGAGGTTTGCATGGACATTATTCTAGCTTGGGCCGTTCTGTGTTTGAGTTTAGAGGCTAAGAGAGTTGAGGATTTATTGCCATGGTGATAATAGATCTTTTTAAATTTCTCCAGCATGTTGAGTTTTTTTTAAGTTCTAGGGCTTGGATTTGTTTCGATATTTTGGCTATTTCAATATTTATGGTGGGAGAGTAGGCGTGAGAGAGATCAGTCTTTAGATTACGAAGTTTGATATTTATGGAAGATAAGGTGGCTTTGCCTTTCGAGCGGGCTTCAAATTCAAACTGCATAAGGTGACCCCTCACTACTGCCTTCAGTGTGGCCCATAGATTTTGAGCAGTAGTCTGATTATCATCGTTGAGGGCGATAAAGTCAGCAATTTTGTTCTGAAGGGCTGTTTTAAGGAGAGGGTCTGTGATAGTCCAGTCTTGCATGCGCCACATCTTGGGGGAGGGTCTAACATATGGACCTAAATGTAAGTTTAGTGAGTCATGATCGGACCAGGAAACAGGGGTAATGAATATGGAATGGATATTGTCCAGAAATTTTGCGTCGGTGAAAAAATAGTCGATGCGTGTGTGTGTGATTTGTGCGGGGAGGAATTAGACGTAAATTCCCTATCTTGCGGGTGTAGGGCTCGCCAGATGTCATATAATTCATACTGTGCCATCAGTAGTTGAAAGGCCGAGGAGAGAGAGTGAGTTGCCCTATCATTCCTAGAAAGTGGGGGTCCCATTCTATCTAGTTTTACGTCCCAAATTAAATTACAATCCCCTCCGAATATAAGGTCTCCTTGTTTAATTGTTGCTACAGACTTGAGAAGAGTTCTAAGGAATTTTACTTGTTTAACATTCGGAGCATAAACATTGAGAAGGGTGACTAAATGTGTGTTCAATTTACATATGGCAACAATAAATCTCGCCTGGGGGTCGGATTCAATAATATATAAATAGCTACCCCCTGGACTTGGAGGGGAACGTGGCTTCTAGGAGTGTAGGGAAATGTCTGGATGTGCGGGTGATCTCAGGGACAGGAGTCCAGTGGGTCTCCTGAATGAAGGCAATGTCTATGTGCTTTTTGTGTAGGAACGTAAATAGTAAACTGTGTTTGGTTGGAGAGTTTAATCCTTGTACATTAAGAGTGAGTAGGTGGAGCCCCTCCATGGTAACGTGGGGTTAGAGGCCGGAGTAAGGGAAGAGAGAGAAAAAAAAAGTGGGGAGGAAGGAAAGGAGGTAGAGTACTAGAGTGTGTTTCGTTATTAATACCTAGGGAAAGTTTGGATGAACTGAAGTTAATGCAGTGGAGGTACAAGCTACGTGCAGATACAGCTAGATGCTAAATACTTCGCTATCTTAATTGGGTTTTTTTTGTGGGTGGGTGGGGGGGGAGACAGCGGTCCAGAGCCGCTTTTGTTAAAAAGGAGTACAGGGTTAAGGGTGGGAAAATAGGGGGAGTAATTTGGCGCGAAGGGATAATGTGCTATGGAGCAGTATATGAAGGGAAAAGGGGATAGAAAGGATAAAGAGGGGGGCGGAGCCTGGGGTGTTCAACCTACAAGAGGTTAGAATGTAAATAAGTATTAGAACTGACTAGTAACAAAGATAGAGAGAGAATAGAAGAAGGAAACAGAGCAAGGAAAAGGGATTCTGAAAAGGCTAAGAGAAGGATGTATGGTGGGGGTGAGTGAGTAGGAACTGGGGAAGTGGGGATATTGAAGATATAGAGGAGTGGGGATGTGCTGAGAACAACCCCCCCCCCCCCCCCCCAGTTTTTAAATGATAGGATAAATGGGCAGGAACAGCTAATTATGGAGCTGTAGCTAACACTGTAGCCAAAGTAGGTGTGTGGACTTTTGGGGGGTTATCTGGAAGGAGAGTTGAGGTTTAGAGAGTTATAAGGGATATAGCGGAGAGAATCTATAGAGGTAAAAGTGAGGGGAGGATGTGAATGTGTATGCAACAAAATAGGTCAAAACTAGTCAACAAATATCTTACAGTTGAGGCATAACATTTTAAGGTGTATAAGTTTAAACCTGAAAAGGAAAACAAAACTTGAAAAGTTGCCAGTTTAGTACATTCATAAGGCAATTAAAGTCCAGCATGGTGTGCAACTTCTTTAACATAGCAGAAAAGCTGGTATAATTCTCTGGAATAATCATAGTGAAACAGAACACAAAACAATAATGGCATATAGATTACTCAATACTGGATAGCAAATATCTTCCCATTGGGGCAACATATTTTAAGGTGTATGAGTATAAACATGAAAATAGAAACAAGTCTAGGAGAGTTGTCAATTTAGTGCATTCACAAATCAATTAAAGTCCAATATTACAGCTTATCTAAGTCCAGAGGGCTACAAAGGTTCTCTAGACTAACACAGTGAGACAACTCACAAGACAGCAATATCTTATAAACAATATATCTAGAACAAAAAGCAAAACTGTGAACAAATAAACGGATAGCCATAAGCTAGAGTAGGGTAAGATAAGTACCCGTATGTGAGCTCCAGGCTTACCTGTCCGGAGGTTTTGCAATGAGGAGGTCTTGCTTAAGGGGGTTGAGGATTGAAGAGTGAAAAGAGAGTAAGATGTGTACCCGTTAGTACACTCCAATCCTCATTATGAGCTTTCATAAATTTCTCCAGCATCTCTCAAATCAGAGAATACCCCTGATGGGAAAGTAGACAGACAAAAACAAGGGGTGAAACGAGTTTCATCAGGACTGTTCTGACTCCTGACGTGAGAGAATGGAGATACATGAGCGCCACTCTGGGGCTGAGGTGTTGAGGTCGCCTACTTTTCCTTTTTGCTTGGGAATAGGGTCAGATACCTCAGAGGGTTCCAGGGTATTTAGTAGTTTCATGCCCTGATCCACGGATGAAATCATGTAAGAGCGGTCCTGATGTTGCACAAAAAGCTTCATGGGGAACCCCCACCTGTATTTGATCTTGCGCTGTCTCAGCGCCAATGTAAATTGGTGAAAAGTTCTCCTTTTAGCCAGTGTGTGCGGGGACAGGTCTGGAAAGATTTGTAGGTTTTGATAGGGTTCCTGAAGGTTTGTTGATAAAGGAGGCTTGCATAATTCTTTTTTTGGTGGTGTAGTAGTGCAGACGTAGTATAACATCTCTAGGGGTGTCAGCAGTGTAATTGCGAGGGCGCGTCGCCCTATGTGCTCTGTCCATCAGAAGGTCCTGTTCCGTTGCTGTGTTTAGAAGAGCCCTAAATAGGGTGGTCAGGTAGTTCTGGAGCTCAGATGATGAGATGTCTTCCGGGATGCCACGAATCCTGAGATTGTTCCAGCGGGATCTATCCTATGTCTTCCAATTTAGACTCCAAGTCTGAGATCTGCTCTGCCAGAGATTGGGAGTAGGACAGGAGATTGGAGTGGTCAGTTACTAAATCTTCATGCTTTCTCTCCAAAATCTCTGTCCTCTCTCCAAGAGAGGAGATCTCTCTTCAGTTCGCTCACTGATTGGCGAAGTTCTTGTCTTAGCGATGCATAGTGGGTGTCCATCTTGTCGGTTAATAGTTTGATAGATTCTAGGAAGGTAGATTGAGAAAGTGCTGCTTTGTCTTTACGTGAGATATCTAGTTTAGTATGTTCAGATGTGAGGACTGTTGAGTCTCTGCAATCTTCTCCCAAGAGATCTGGGTCCGAGAAATTTTTGCTTTGAAAATGGTCAGTCAGAGTCCTCTTAGGGTTGTCTTGATGTTTTGGCTTTCTCTTGACTGATTGCGCCATAATGAAAGGGGTCAGCCTCAGGGCCACAGAGGATAATATGACGAATTGCTTTCCTGTTGTGATTGGTAGCTGGGGGGGTATCAAGTCAGCACCTCTAGAGCATGACGCCCTAGCCCTCCATCTCACTTCCAAAGACTTAAAGCAGGAGAATCGGGGTTGTCGGGGTTCAACCAGTAGGTCAAATACAGACTGTTAGCTGGCAGGGCGACAGTAGTAGCCCCTCTCCAGGGATAGTGCCACCTCTGGGCGAGTCCGGAAAAAGGGATGTGGATATGACCCGCAACACCAAATGGTTGCGGGAAAGGGAGGAGTGGGGAGTCCTTGAAGAAATAAGGAGTGCCTTAGTGAGGTCTGTGCGATTCTGTTACAGGAGAGTAGTGCAGCAATTGTCTCTCAGGCAGTGTGCATTGTGGCTTTAAAGTTATTCAGCCTCAGTAAACCAGGAGAGGGGTCAGAGTTCTGCAGCTTCTAATTAATTTTCAGAAAGGCGCAGGGAATGCCAGGTGTTAACTGTTGGTTTTGGCTATAGTTGTAGCATATTCATGTACATTATACTGTGTTACCCTGAACAATATAGGTTATACCCAGAGGTGGATTAATGGGGGCTGTGTTCGTTAGTAAAGGAACTAACTGCTGCAGCTGAGCCACGTGGCACTAAGTAGATATTGGGGTATTACAGGTCTGTGTGTATTACCCCTTTACAGAGCTCAAAAGCAGGCTACTTGAATATAATAAAGGGCACAGGCTGTGCACAATGAAATCGCAAACCTTGCCCGATTTCCCCAGCCTCTATATGTACAGTTGTACTCACTCAGGATAATAGGATCCAGCGTGCGCTCTGTGTGTCCCTGTTGTATCCGCACTATGTGTAAGGAGCAGCTGGGGTTGGTGTTAAAGTCTGGAGCGTTCCATGAGCAGGTAGGAGCAAGTGCGGGTCAGATTGCTGCGATGGTTCCGACGTGTGCTACTTGAAGAGGTCAGCTGCTTAGCACGGGTGAGTCGGGACCCAGGGAGCTTGTGTGGCACTCCGTAGCCTGTGATGCAAAGCTAAGATGGCCGCCGTTCGTGGGCTTTCTGATGTCTCCGTAGTATCCCTCCGTATGTGAGGGGATAGAAGTGCCAGGACTTCCACTGTGACCAGTTTGTCACCGGAGGCTCTAGAGAAGGTGGGGAGGTCAGCGGTAGGTAGTGATGAGATCGGGTTCAGTCTCTTATTCTCCGGAGTGGTGTTTCAGGCAGGACAGGTTGATAGAACAGCAAGAGTGAGAAAAATAAATAAAACCAGACTAAGGAAAAATAAAATAAACGGTAGCGTATTGAGGGAGGGGGAGTAGAGGGGATATTTAAGTCGATCAGGGAGTCTCTTGGGGGTCTTTCGGGGTCTTTTTAAAGGTATATTTGGCTGGAATGGAAGGAGAGCTCTAGCTCTGTGCGACTAGACAGCTCCGTAGTTGGCTCCGCCCCCGGTTAAGTTATTTTTATTTCATTATTCTGCTATATGTGATGCAGGTTGATTAAACAAGTGTGCATTAATATTTCTCACATGCAGTGCCCTGCGGTTCCTTGCTATTTCCATCTGGAATTGTGGCACAAGACATTGTTTCCTTAATGTCATGGCGATGTCTATGGACAGCAATGTTGACATGCTAATTTGCTTGTTTCTGCTCACATAAATAAATTACTTTTAAAATTTAAAGAGACAGTAACTTTTTTTATCTTAATTTTTATTAAAAGAATTTCAGCTGTTTATTTGTTTAATTCATCCTTTGTGATAGGATGGAACAAGAGCACACAAAAAATAGTTACTTTTTAAAATTAAAGAGACAGTAACATTTTCTTCTATAAAGGTAAGACGAGTCCACGGATTCATCCTTTACTTGTGGGATATTATCCTTCCCTACAGGAAGTGGCAAAGAGCACCACAGCAGAGCTGTCTATATAGCTCCTCCCTTAGCTCCACCCCCCAGTCATTCTTTTTGCCTACTCTAAGTACTAGGAAGGGTAAAGTGAAAGAGGTGATAAAAACATAATTTATGTAAGAACTTACCTGATAAATTCATTTCTTTCATATTAGCAAGAGTCCATGAGCTAGTGACGTATGGGATATACATTCCTACCAGGAGGGGCAAAGTTTCCCTCACCACACCCACAAATCAGTTTAACGAATAGCCAAGAAGTGGGGTGATAAGAAAAAAGTGCGAAAGCATAAAAAATAAGGAATTGGAATAATTGTGCTTTATACAAAAAAATCATAACCACCACAAAAAAGGGTGGGCCTCATGGACTCTTGCTAATATGAAAGAAATGAATTTATCAGGTAAGTTCTTACATAAATTATGTTTTCTTTCATGTAATTAGCAAGAGTCCATGAGCTAGTGACGTATGGGATAATGACTACCCAAGATGTGGATCTTTCCACGCAAGAGTCACTAGAGAGGGAGGGATAAAATAAAGACAGCCAATTCCTGCTGAAAATAATCCACACCCAAAATAAAGTTTAAATGAAAACATAAGCAGAAGATTCAAACTGAAACAGCTGCCTGAAGTACTTTTCTACCAAAAACTGCTTCAGAAGAAGAAAACACATCAAAATAGTAGAATTTAGTAAAAGTATGCAAAGAAGACCAAGTTGCTGCTTTGCAAATCTGATCAACCGAAGCTTCATTCCTAAACGCCCAGGAAGTAGAAACTGACCTAGTAGAATGAGCTGTAATCCTCTGAGGCGGAGTTTTACCCGACTCAACATAGGCATGATGAATTAAAGATTTCAACCAAGATGCCAAAGAAATGGCAGAAGCTTTCTGGCCATTTCTGGAACCGGAAAAGATGACAAATAGACTAGAAGTCTTACGGAAAGTCTTAGTAGCTTCAACATAATATTTCAAAGCTCTAACAACATCCAAAGAATGCAATGATTTCTCCTTAGAATTCTTAGGATTAGGGCATAATGAAGGAACTACAATTTCTCTACTAATGTTGTTGGAATTCACAACCTTAGGTAAAAATTCAAAAGAAGTTCGCAACACTGCCTTATCCTGATGAAAAATCAGAAAAGGAGACTCACAAGAAAGAGCAGACAATTCAGAGACTCTTCTGGCAGAAGAGATGGCCAAAAGGAACAAAACTTTCCAAGAAAGTAATTTAATGTCCAATGAATGCATAGGTTCAAACGGAGGAGCTTGAAGAGCCCCCAGAACCAAATTCAAACTCCAAGGAGGAGAAATTGACTTAATGACAGGTTTTATACGAACTAAGGCTTGTACAAAACAATGAATATCAGGAAGATTAGCAATCTTTCTGTGAAAAAGAACAGAAAGAGCAGAGATTTGACCTTTCAAGGAACTTGCAGACAAACCTTTATCTAAACCATCCTGAAGAAACTGTAAAATTCTCGGAATTCTAAAAGAATGCCAGGAAAAATGATGAGAAAGACACCAAGAAATATGTCTTCCAGACTCTATAATATATCTCTCTAGATACAGATTTACGAGCCTGTAACATAGTATTAACCACAGAGTCAGAGAAACCTCTTTGACCAAGAATCAAGCGTTCAATCTCCATATCTTTAAATTTAAGGATTTGAGATCCTGATGGAAAAAAGGACCTTGCGACAGAAGGTCTGGTCTTAACGGAAGAGTCCATGGTTGGCAAGAGGCCATCCGGACAAGATCCGCATACCAAAACCTGTGAGGCCATGCTGTAGCTACCAGCAGAACAAACGAGCATTCCTTCAGAATCTTGGAGATTACTCTTGGAAGAAGAACTAGAGGCGGAAAGATATAGGCAGGATGATACTTCCAAGGAAGTGATAATGCATCCACTGCCTCCGCCTGAGGATCCCGGGATCTGGACAGATACCTGGGAAGTTTCTTGTTTAGATGAGAAGCCATCAGATCTTTTTCTGGAAGTTCCCACATTTGAACAATCTGAAGAAATACCTCTGGGTGAAGAGACCATTCGCCCGGATGCAACGTTTGGCGACTGAGATAATCCGCTTCCCAATTGTCTATTCCTGGAATATGAACCGCAGAGATTAGACAGGAGCTGGATTCCGCCCAAACCAGAATTCGAGATACTTCTTTCATAGCCAGAGGACTGTGAGTCCCTCCTTGATGATTGATGTATGCCACAGTTGTGACATTGTCTATCTGAAAACAAATGAAAGATTCTCTCTTCAGAAGAGGCCAAGACTGAAGAGCTCTGAAAATTGCACGGAGTTCCAAAATATTGATCAGTAATCTCACCTCCTGAGATTCCCAAACCCCTTGTGCTGTCAGAGACCCCCACACAGCTCCCCAACCTGTAAGACTTGCATCTGTTGAAATTACAGTCCAGGTCGGAAGAACAAAAGAAGCCCCCTGAACTAAATGATGGTGATCTGTCCACCACGTCAGAGAGTGTCGTACAATTGGTTTTAAAGATATTAATTGAGATATCTTTGTGTAATCCCTGCACCATTGGTTTAGCATACAGAGCTGAAGAGGTCGCATGTGAAAACGAGCAAAGGGGATCGCGTCCGATGCAGCAGTCATAAGACCTAGAATTTCCATGCATAAGGCTACCGAAGGGAATGATTGTGACTGAAGGTTTCGACAAGCTGAAATCAATTTTAGACGTCTCTTGTCTGTCAAAGACAGAGTCATGGACACTGAATCTATCTGGAAACCCAATGAACTTTTTAGTGAATTGATCCTCCAACCATGATTTTGAAGAAACAACAAAAGTCGATTTGTATGAAATTCTGCTAAATGTGAAGACTGAGCAAGTACCAAGATATCGTCCAAAAAAGGAAATACCACAATACCCTGTTCTCTGATTACAGATAGAAGGGCACCGAGAACCTTTGTAAAAATTCTTGGAGCTGTTGCTAGGCCAAACGGCAGAGCCACAAACTGGTAATGCTTGTCTAGGAAAGAGAATCTCAGAAACTGATAGTGAGCTGGATGAATCGGAATATGCAGATATGCATCCTGTAAATCTATTGTAGACATATAATGCCCCTGCTGAACAAAAGGCAGGATAGTCCTTACAGTTACCATTTTGAATGTTGGTATCCTTACATAACGATTCAATATTTTTAGATCCAGAACTGGTCTGAAGGAATTCTCCTTCTTTGGTACAATGAAGAGATTCGAATAAAACCCCAGCCCCTGTTCCAGAAGTGGAACTGGCATAATTACTCCAGCCAACTCTAGATCTGAAACACATTTCAGAAATGCTTGAGCTTTCGCTGGATTTACTGGGACACGGGAAAGAAAGAATCTCTTTGCAGGAGGTCTTATCTTGAAACCAATTCTGTACCCTTCTGAAATAATGTTCTGAATCCAAAGATTGTGAACAGAATTGATCCAAATTTCTTTGAAAAAACGTAATCTGCCCCCTACCAGCTGAGCTGGTATGAGGGCCGCACCTTCATGTGGACTTAGAAGCCTGCTTTGCTTTTCTAGAAGGCTTGGATTTATTCCAGACTGGAGATGGTTTCCAAACTGAAACTGCTCCTGAGGATGAAGGATCAGGCTTTTGTTCTTTGTTGAAACGAAAGGAACGAAAACGATTATTAGCCCTGTTTTTACCCTTAGATTTTTTATCCTGTGGTAAAAAAGTTCCTTTCCCACCAGTAACAGTTGAGATAATAGAATCCAACTGAGAACCAAATAATTTATTACCATGGAAAGAAAGGGAAAGTAGAGTCAATTTAGAAGACATATCAGCATTCCAAGTTTTAAGCCATAAAGCTCTTCTAGCTAAAATAGCTAGACATAAACCTGATATCAACTCTGATAATATCAAAAATGGCATCACAGATAAAATTATTAGCATGTTGAAGAAGAATAATAATGTTATGAGAATCATGATCTGTTACTTGTTGCGCTAAAGTTTCCAACCAAAAAGTTGAAGCTGCAGCAACATCCGCCAAAGATATAGCAGGTCTAAGAAGATTACCTGAACACAAATAAGCTTTTCTTAGAAATGATTCAATTTTCCTATCTAAAGGATCCTTAAAGGAAGTACCATCTGCCGTAGGAATAGTAGTACGTTTAGCAAGGGTAGAGAGAGCCCCATCAACTTTAGGGATTTTGTCCCAAAACTCTAATCTGTCAGACGACACAGGATATAATTGCTTAAAACGTTTAGAAGGAGTAAATGAATTACCCAATTTATTCCATTCCCTGGAAATTACTTCAGAAATAGCACCAGGAACAGGAAAAACTTCTGGAATAACTACAGGAGATTTAAAGACCTTGTCTAAACGTTTAGATTTAGTATCAAGAGGACCAGAATCCTCAATTTCTAATGCAATTAGGACTTCTTTAAGTAAAGAACGAATAAATTCCATTTTAAATAAATATGAAGATTTATCAGCATCAACCTCTGAAACAGAATCCTCTGAACCAGAAGAATCATTAGAATCAGAATGATGATGTTCATTTAAAAATTCATCTGTATAAAGAGAAGTTTTAAAAGACTTTTTATGTTTACTAGAAGGAGGAATAACAGACATAGCCTTCTTAATAGATTCAGCAACAAAATCTCTTATGTTATCAGGAACACTCTGAACATTAGATGTTGATGGAACTGCAACAGGTAATGGTATTTTACTAAAGGAAATATTTTCTGCATTAACAAGTTTGTCATGACATTTAATACAAACAGCTGGAGGAACAGCTACCAAAAGTTTACAGCAGATACACTTAGCTTTGGTAGTTCCAGCACCAGGCAGCGATTTTCCTGAAGTATCTTCTGACTCGGATGCAACATGAGACATCTTGCAATATGTAAGAGAAAAAACAACATATAAAGCAAAATTGATCAAATTCCTTAAATGACAGTTTCAGGAATGGGAAAAAATGCCAAAGAAACAAGCTTCTAGCAACCAGAAGCAAGGAAAAAAGAGACTTAAATAATGTGGAGACAAAAGCGACGCCCATATTTTTTAGCGCCAAATAAGACGCCCACATTATTTGGTGCCTAAATGCTTTTGGCGCCAAAAATGACGCCACATCCGGAACGCCGACATTTTTTGGCGCAAAAGAACGTCAAAAAATGACGCAACTTCCGGCGACACGTATGACGCCGGAAACAGAAAAGATTTTTTGCGCCAAAAAAGTCTGCGCCAAGAATGACGCAATAAAATGAAGCCTTTTCAGCCCCCGCGAGCCTAACAGCCCACAGGGAAAAAGTCAAATTTTTTAAGGTAAGAAAAAAATGATTGATTCAAATGCATTATCCCAAATATGAAACTGACTGTCTGAAAATAAGGAATGTTGAACATCCTCAGTCAAGGCAAATAAATGTTTGAATACATATATTTAGAACTTTATAAAAAAAGCGCCCAACCATAGCTTAGAGTGTCACAGAAAATAAGATTTACTTACCCCAGGACACTCGTCTACATGTTGTAGAAAGCCAAACCAGTACTGAAACGAAAATCAGCAGAGGTAATGGTATATATATATATAAGAGTATATCGTCGATCTGAAAAGGGAGGTAAGAGATGAATCTCTACGACCGATAACAGAGAACCTATAAAATAGACCCCGTAGAAGGAGATCACTGCATTCAAATAGGCAATACTCTCCTCACATCCCTCTGACATTCACTGCACGCTGAGAGGAAAACCGGGCTCCAACTTGTTGCGGAGCGCATATCAACGTAGAATCTAGCACAAACTTACTTCACCAAAGTTTGTAAAACTGATTTGTGGGTGTGGTGAGGGGTGTATTTATAGGCATTTTGAGGTTTGGGAAACTTTGCCCCTCCTGGTAGGAATGTATATCCCATACGTCACTAGCTCATGGACTCTTGCTAATTACATGAAAGAAATATTAGTTTTTAATTTCTTCAATCAAGAGTTTGTTATTTTTAAATGATACCGGTTTGTACTATTTACTCTCAGGCAGCAGATGGATGAAGACTGCTGCCTGGAGGATGATGATCTTAGCATTTGTATCTAAGGTCCATTGCTGTTCCCACAGAGGCTGAGGAGTACAGGAAACTTCAGTGTGAGGAACGATTTCGTTCTATGCAGCAATGAGGTATGTTCAGTCATATTTTTTCTGGAGAGACTGTGTATTTCAGAAAGGCTGACATTATACCCAGGAGGGTAAGGGTAAGCAGTAATCCTAGAGCTAAAAGAAGGGCATTACTTAGCTTGCTTATGGGGCCAATTACAAAAATGGTTGACACTGAATGTAAAATGTTTGTGAGCAAACGATTTTTTGATGGGAATGCTTTAACGTTTTTGTGGGCAATAAATGTTTTGGGCAACTTTATTAGGGCACACATGGCTTAACTTTCGGGTCTTGGAACCCACATGTCTAGTTATAACCGCTCTGGTGCGGTTCTTTAAGTCTCAGGAAACATTGTGTGAGATGGGCGGGGCCTATTTTCGCGCCTCAGATGCGCAGTTTGTCAGCAAGCTCTAACTCCTGAGGGCCCTGGTGTATGTTTTGGGCCAAATCGAAGCTTTTACCCCACATTTTCGATTCCCTAAGGGCAGGTAGGGCCACAGCAGGGCTGTGGCAAGGCGCTGAGGGGTCTTTTTCCGGATCTGGGCCTATTTTCGATCCGGTTTGGACATTAAGGGGTTAATTGTTAAAAATTTTCTGACGGAGGTCAGGAAATCAAAGATTTTATCCATCTGCCGAGCTCTTCATTCCATTCCTTGGCCGTCAGTGGCTCAGTGTATGGAGGTAATCGGTTTAATGGTAGCGGCAATGGACATAGTTCCGTTTGCTCGCTTGCATCTCAGACCACTGCAACTTTGCATGCTCAAACAGTGGAATGGAGATTATGCAGATTTATCTCCTCAGATAAATCTGGATCAAGAGACCAGAGACTCTCTTCTTTGGTGGTTGTCACAGGATCATCTTTCCAAGGGAATGTGTTTCCGCAGGCCAGCGTGGGTCATAGTGACGACGAACGCCAGCCTATTGGGCTGGGGTGCAGTCTGGAATTCCCTGAAAGCACAGGGATTGTGGACTCAGGAGGAGGCTCTCCTCCCGATAAATATCCTAGAACTGAGAGAGATATTCAACGCGCTTCAGGCATGGCCTCAGCTGGCGTCGGCCAGATTCATAAGATTCCAGTCGGACAATATCACGACTGTAGCATATATCAATCATCAGGGGGGAACAAAGAGTTCTCTAGCGATGATAGAGGTTACCAAAATAATTCAATTGGCAGAGACTCTCTCTTGCCATCTATCCGCAATCTATATCCCAGAAGTGGAGAACTGGGAAGCGGATTTTCTAAGTCGTCAGACATTTCATCCGGGGGAGTGGGAACTCCACCCGGAGGTGTTTGCACAATTGATTCAGCAATGGGGCACACCAGAATTGGATCTGATGGCGTCTCGTCAGAATGCCAAACTTCCTCGATACGGGTCCAGGTCAAGGGATCCTCAGGCAATACTGATAGATGCTCTAGCAGTACCCTGGTCGTTCAACCTGGCTTATGTGTTTCCACCATTTCCTCTCCTTCCTCGTTTGATTGCCAGAATCAAACAGGAGAGAGCTTCTGTGATTTTGATAGCACCTGCGTGGCATGCAGATCTGGTGGACATGTCATCTCATTCACCATGGACTCTGCCACTGAGACAGGACCTTCTGATTCAAGGTCCATTCCAGCATCCAAATCTTGTTTCTCTGTGACTGCTTGGAAATTGAACGCTTGATCTTATCCAAGCGAGGGTTCTCTGAGTCGGTCATAAATACCTTGATTCAGGCTCGAAAGCCTGTCACCAGGAAATTTTATCATAAGATATGGCGTAAATATCTTTATTGGTGCAAATCCAAAGGCTACTCATGGAGTAAGATCAGGATTCCTAGGATTTTGTCCTTTCTTCAAGAAGGATTGGAGAAGGGGTTATCAGCTAGTTCCTTAAAGGGACAGATATCTGCTTTATCAATTCTACTGCACAAACGTCTGGCAGATGTTCCAGACGTTCAGTCGTTCTGTCAGGCTTTAGTTAGAATCAAGCCTGTGTTTAAACCTGTTGCTCCGCCATGGAGTTTGAATTTAGTTCTTAATGTTCTTCAAGGGGTTCCGTTTGAACCTATGCATTCCATAGATATTAAGTTTCTATCTTGGAAAGTTCTGTTTTTAGTTGCTATCTCTTCAGCTCGAAGAGTTTCTGAACTATCTGCATTGCAATGCAACTCGCCTTATCTTGTTTTCCATGCTGATAAGGTGGTTTTGCGTACCAAACCTGGATTCCTTCCTAAGGTTGTTACTAATAAGAATATTAATCAGGGAATTGTTGTTCCTTCTTTGTGTCCTAATCCTTCCTCTAAGAAGGAGCGTCTGTTGCACAACTTCGACGTGGTTCGTGCTTTAAAGTTTTACTTGCAAGCGACCAAAGATTTCCGTCAAACATCTTCTTTGTTTGTTGTCTATTCTGGAAAACGTAGAGGTTAAAAAGCTACGGCTACCTCTCTTGCCTTTTGGCTGAAAAGCATCATCCTCCTGAAAGAATTACAGCTCACTCTACTAGAGTGGTGGCTTCCACATGGGCTTTTAAAAATGATGCTTCTGTTGAACAGATTTGTAAGGCTGCGACTTGGTCATCGCTTCATACCTTTTCCAAATTTGATACCTTTGCTTTTTCGAAGGCTATTTTTGGGAGAAAGGTTCTACAAGCAGTGGTGCCTTCTGTTTAACCATCTGTCTTGTCCCTCCCGTTCATCCGTGTCCTGTAGCTTTGGTATTGTATCTCACAAGTAAAGGATGAATCCGTGGACTCGTCTTACCTTTATAGAAGAAAACTACATTTATGCTTACCTGATAAATTGATTTCTTCTATGGTAAGAAGAGTCCACGGCCCGCCCTGTCATTTTAAGACAGATTGTATTTTTTGATTTAAACTCGGTCACCTCTGCACCTTGTAGTTTCTCCATTTTCTTCCTGTACCTTCGGACGAATGACTGGGGCTGGAGCTAAGGGAGGAGCTATATAGACAGCTCTGCTGTGGTGCTCTTTGCCACTGCCTGTAGGGAAGGATAATATCCCACAAGGATGAATCCGTGGACTCGTCTTACCATAGAAGAAATCAATTTATCAGGTAAGCATAAATTTAGTTTTTTTATGTGTCAATTTTTATTAAAATATTCACTCTTTTTTTGAACCTACTCCTTCTAAGGCATTTGCTGTTTAGGAGTCTGTTGACTATGGTCAATCTATGCCACAAATGTCTCCTATAGTTTCCCACAAAATTTTATGGCCCACATGCAGTGCCCTGCGCTTCCTCTCATACTCCACCCGGAGTTACTCTGCATTTCATGCATTATATGTTTTTCCCACATGGTAGAAAAAATTACTAGAGGAATAATTTTCATTCATTTAGGGTGATTTATTCAGTAGTTGCTATTCCGAATGGTTCTTCCCTGTTTCCTGAAAGAGGAAGATACTTCGGTATTGTCTGAGAGAGAATTCTCAGACTCAGATGAATAATATCTTTATTTGATCATGAGGTTGTTTTTCTTTCTGTTTTTTTAGCTTGAACACCTCCATTTGTTACTTTAGGAGGTTTTAGCTACCCTGGGTGACTCAGACACTACCGGTGTAATCTATCCTTGTGCGTCCAGTAAATTATAAGGAATAGACCGCATATATATTTCCCATAGCCGACTCAGCTAAGGAGGCTGGGCAAACATTCCCTAGGGTTGGGTGGAAGGAGTAGTTTCCAGCTTAACTAAGAGAACTACTATACCCTTAGAGGATAGTTGGATTTTTCAAAGTTCCTATGGAGAAAAATTAGAAATGGGATGTACACCAGGGCTTACAATGGCAACCAGCTGTGTACTTTGCTACCGTCACTAGTTCCACGGCATATTGGTTTGATGCGTTGTCTGATGCTACTAAGTCAGAAACTCCCCTGGATAAAATCCAGGACAGGATAAAAGCTTTCAAATTGGCTCATTCCTTTATTTCAAATTCTTCCCTTCAAGTTATCAAACTGGGAGCATAAGTTTCAGGTTTCTCTGTTCCAGCTCAGAGCCTTATGGTTAGAGCCTTTTTTCTACGGATGTATGCTCTAAGTCTAAGCTTTTATTGATTCCATACAAGGGGTAGACCTTTGTTGGGGACCTGGCTTGACGGAAATAATCTCTCTTGAAATTTAAAGAATTTAAAAAAAATAAAATAAAATTAAAAAAAATCCAAATAGCCTGCTGTTGAATCAAAGACAGCTTGAAGGACATGCCCCTGATCCGGATCTTGTAGGGGGCAGACTTTCTGTCTTCGCTCAGGCTTGGGTTCAGGATCAAAAGTTTTCCTCCCAGAGGCAGGTTTCTGCTTTCAGGATTATCTGCAGATCAGACAGGAGGAGAGGCGTTCTTACACTGCGTCGGAGACCTCTCAGACCTGGGAGGGATTGTTCCAGTTCCAATACAGGTACAGGGTCTGGTTTTTTTTATCCCAATCTGTTTGTGGTTCTCAAAAAAGTAGGGAACCTTCAGACCACTTTTAGATCTCAACAGTCTAAACAAATTTCTTAGTGTACAGTTTTTTCAAGATGGAAACTATTAGTTCCATTCTTCCCTTGATTCAAGAGGGTCCATTTTTGACAACAGTGGATTTAAAGGATGCGTACCTTCATGTGCCATTCTCAAGAATCGTCTCAAGTTCTAAGGTTTGCTTTCTGGATAAACGCTTCCAGTTCGTGGCTCTTCCTTTCAGTCTTGCCACAGCTCTGAGTTTTCACAAAAGGCTCTGGGATCGCTGTTGGTGGTGCTTCGGTTACGGGGCATTGCAGTGGCGCCCTATCTGGATGACATCCTAGTCCAGGCGCCATCCTTGCAGCAAGCAAGAATTCACACGGACATGGTGTTATCCTTCCCGCGATCTCACGGGTGGAATATAAATTTTGGAGAAGAGTCCCTTTGTCCCGAGCACAAGGGTAAATTTATTGGGAACCGTAATAGATTCCATATCAATGAAGATTTTTCTGACAATGTCGGGAAATCAGAGATTATCAATACTTGTCTAGTCATTCAGTCCACTCCTCGGCCTTCAGTGGCTCTGGTAATCGGGCTGATTGTGGCGGCTATGGACATCATCCCGTTTGCTCAGTTCCAATTCAGACCTCTGCAGTTAAACATGCTCAGGCAATGGATCGGAGATTATACAGATTTGTCTACTTGTATACTACTGGAGAAGGAGACAAGGGATTCTCTTCAATGGTGGTTGTCTCTGGATCATCTCTCCCAGGGAACCTGCTTTCGCAGACCATCTTGGTTGATTGTGACAACAGACGCCAGCCTTCTAGGGGCTCCCTAAGGGCTCAGGGGGTTTTGACTCAGCCAGAGTCTGTTCTTCCTATAAACATTCTGGAGCTGAGAGCGATCTACAATGTTCGCCTGGCCTCAGTTAGCCTTGGTCCAGTTTATCAGTTTGCAGTCGAACAAAATAACGTCAGTGACTTACATCAATCATCAGGGAGAGACGAGGAGTTCCTTAGAGATGACAGAGGTATCCAAAATAATTCAGTGGGCGGAGACCCATTCTTGCTGCCGGTTGGCGATCCACATCCCAGGGGTGGACAACTGGGAAGCGGATTTCCTGAGCAGGCAGACTTCTCATCCGGGGGAGTGGGAACTCCATCCGGAAGTGTTCTCCAGCTTTTTTCTTCCGTTTGCTTTTCTTCCTCAGATCATTGCTCAAATCAAGCAGGAGAGGGCATCGGTGATCCTCATAGCACCGGCCTTGCAGGATTTGGTATGCAGTTCTGGTGGACATGTCATCTCTGCCACCTTGGTGACTTCCGTTGAGGAAGGATCTTTTAATTCAAGAGTCCCTCCTTCAGCCAAATAATTTTTTTCTGAAACTGACTGCTTGGAGATTGAACGCTTAAAGGGACAGTATACACTCATTTTCATATAACTGCATGTAATAGACACTACTATAAAGAATAAGATGCACAGATACCGATATAAAAATCCAGTATAAAACTGTTTAAAAACTTACTTAGAAGCTTTCAGTTTAGCTTTGTTGAAAAGGTAGGTGGAAAGCCCCCACTGCAAGTGGGAAATAAGACACTTCCCCCCCCCTCCCCCTTCTTTTGCATATGAAAAGACCCTTTACACAGACAGGAGCAAGCTGGAGAAGGTATACATCACTTCTCACATAAAACTTTGGGGCTTGGTTAGGAGTCTGAAAATCTGAGCAATGTTATTTAAATATAAGCAAAACTAAACATTTTTTTTAAAAAAAAAACTTCATGGGCTATATAAATAGATCATCTACAAAACATTTATGCAAAGAAAAAATGAGTGTATAATGTCCCTTTAATATTATCTAAGCAGGGCTTTTCTGACTGTCATTGAGACCATGATTCAGTCTTGTAAGCCTGTCACTAGAAAAATTTATCATAAGATATGGCGTATATATCTCTCTTGGTGTGAATCCATGAGCTACTCATGGAGTAGTTAGGATCCTAGAATTTTGTCTATTCTGCAAGAGGGTTTGGAGAAAGGTTTATCATCAAGTTCCCTAAAGGGTCAAATCTCTGTCTTTATCTATTTTTGTTACACAAACGTCTGACAGATGTCTCAGATGTACAGTCATTTTATCAAGCCTGTATTCAAACCAGTTGCTCCTCCATTGAGTTTGAATTTAGTTCTCAGAGTTCAAGGGGCTCCGTTTCAGCCTATGGGTTCTTTAGATATTAAGTTGTTATCTTGGAAGGTTTTATTTCTTGTTGCTATTTCTTCTACTCGGAGAGTGTCAGAGCTCTCGGGAATTACAGTACGAGTCTCCTTATCTTATTTTCCATTCAGATAAGGTAGTTTTACGTACTAAATTAGGATTTCTTCCTAAGGTTGTTTATGATCGGAACATTAATCAGGTGATTGTTGTTCTTTTCCTGTGTCCTAATCCTTCTTCTCAGAAGGAAAGACTTCTGCACAATTTGGACATGGTCCGTGCTTTAAAAGTTTTACCTGCAGGCAACTAAGGACTGTCGTCAGTCTTTTTCTTTGTTTGTGGTTTTCTCAGGAAAACGCAAAGGGACAGAGAGCTACGGCTACTTCTTTCTTTTTGGCTGAAGAGTACCATGCGTTTTGCATATGAGACTGCTGGACAGCAGCCTTCCGGGAGAGTTACGGCTCATTCCACGAGGGCTGTTGCTTCCTCGTGGGCATTCAAAAATGAAGCTTCTGTGGAACAGATTTGCAAGGCTGCAACTTGGTCCTCTCTTCACATTTTTTCAAAGTTCTACGAATTTGACACTTTTGCCTCGGCTGAGGCCACTTTTGGGAGAAAGGTTCTTCAAGCAGTGGTGCCTTCCATTTAGGTTCCCTGTCTTGTCCCTCCCGTATCATCTGTGTACTCTAGCTTGGGTATTGAATCCCATTAGTAATTAAGATGATCAGTGGACTCATCGTGTCTTAAAAAAGAAAAGAAAATTTATGCTTACCTGATAAATTTATTTATTTTTTGATACGATGAGTCCACGGCCCGCCCTGTTCTTATAGACAGGTTGTGGATTATTGTAAACTTCAGACACCTCTGCACCTTGGCTTTTCCTTTCCCTTCCTAATTTCGGTCGAATGACTGGAGTGGAAGGGAAGGGAGGAGCTATTTAACAGCTCTGCTGTGGTGCTCTTTGCCTCCTCCTGCTGACCAGGAGGTGAATATCCCATTAGTAATTAAGATGATCCGTGGACTCATCGTGTCAAAAAAGAAATACATTTATCAGGTAAGCATAAATTTTCTTATTGTATAGATGGCTTGTTTCTGCACACATCACCTAGTTCTCTGTGTAACGTTTTTATAAAATGGAAAACTGAAAAAGAAATATCTAAGTGGCCATATAGGGAACTAAATATATTACAGGTTCAAGGTCCATGCAAGGTAGTTATTTTAATTTTAATAGCACTTGTGAAATATCCTAAGTTTTCAAGCACATATTTGTGGATGTACATAATTGTATATATTTAAAACTAATTCAGCATGAAAAGATAATGTGTAAGTTAACAGACAGTATTTGATCTTCTATCAAAGAAATGATACAATAACTAAATTCAAGCAAAACATCAGAGAACTCAAGACATTGTTACTAGAACTATATGATGTTGTCATTCTCCTATCTCTAAATGCTGATTGTTTTAAATTATTTTTGTTATTTTACATATTCTGCGAAGTTTAAAAAATCTATATTAATTTGTGTGTACCGAGTGCAGCTACTGCCATCTAGAAAGCTCTGCAAATTGTTCCTTACTATACTTTGGTGGCTTATGGTTCAAAATTGCTTTCACTTTTTAAAATAACCAGTGATTGATAGTGACTGAATCAAAGATGGTTATTGACAACAATATTCTTCCTGTATATTCCTTGCTGCCCTAGCCGAGTGTTCTCTTAAAGTAGGATGTGATAGTTCAAGACCTATATGATGATTATTTAAGGGATAAATAAGTTCATGCCAGAGTTTAAAATTCACATACAAACAAATAAAAACACGAACATCTCTGAGAGAAGATAATGATTTATGTGGGAGGACACACTGTGTTGTGACTATAGTGAGGATTATTATGAGCTCAGATCAAAATACGTCTCTGTACATCTAAGAAATTACCTTCAGCAAAAGTCTTGTGGTTTCAGACACACACAGTATTTGGTATGAAGCAAACGGTTGTAAAGCAAAAAAGTCCGGCACTGCCTCATGTTCATCAACTCTTAGATAATGTTAACATTACTATACATAACAATAGCCATTTTAATATAATTAATGTGGAGACAGCTTGGAGATAATATTTATAATACGTATACAGGGATGAAAAAAATATCACTATGGTTTATTAGTCGGGTTAAAAGCTACTAATCCAGAGGGAAAACATTAGTGGTCCACTCAATGTTAAATATAGGAAAGATTCATATTTCTAAGTCGTCGTATATAATCTGTTCTGACATACAATATATGCCTTATTTCTCATTTAGATTAGTTATACACACTTAAATCTTGTATCACTTTTTTCTTTACAGTTTGAAATGCTCACGGGTACTTTGCCATTCCAAGGTAAAGATCGAAATGAAACCATGAATATGATACTCAAGTAAGTTGTTTAAACTTGATCTTGTAAAACACAGTTAACTGAAGTTGTATAAGCCGAATAACCTCAGATGTGGAAAAAAATGTCAGTGCTAAATACACGTTTTTACAGATCCATCTTATACTTCGTTAATCTTAAAAATACTGATTTTTAAATTTTGGTAAAGCGAGCTTAGCATGCTTAAATTATATTAAATCGGTAACAACATTAGGGCAACATTCTATGGAAATGATTTGTAAATGATGTTCAATAAATTATACTGCTGATGATAATTAATAAAATGCAATACAATAGTAGAAATACAAAATTGATAATAGACCTTTTGTTAAATCCTGGGACATACCAATGATAAATCCACTTAAAATTTTCAAAATTCATGAAACTATAATTAGGCCTCCTTGATACTAAACCCACTTTCTTCTGTTATGTGCGATCAGTCCACGGGTCATCATTACTTCTGGGATATAACTCCTCCCCAACAGGAAATGCAAGAGGATTCACCCAGCAGAGCTGATATAGCTCCTCCCCTCTACGTCAGTCCCAGTCATTCTCTTGCACCCAACGACTAGATAGGATGTGTGAGAGGACTATGGTGATTTTACTTAGTTTTTATGACTTCAATCAAAAGTTTGTTATTTTACAATAGCACCGGAGCGTGTTATTACTTCTCTGGCAGAGTTTGAAGAAGAATCTACCAGAGTTTTTTACTATGATTTTAACCGGAGTAGTTAAGATCATATTGCTGTTCTCGGCCATCTGAGGGAGGTAAAGGCTTCAGATCAGGGGACAGCGGGCAGATGAATCTGCATTGAGGTATGTAGCAGTTTTTATTTTCTGAATGGAATTGATGAAAAAATCCTGCTATACCGTTATAATGACATGTATGTATACACTTCAGTATTCTGGGAATGGTTTTTCACCGGAACTACTCTGTTAAAGGTCACTAATCCTTTTAATATTGTCATGTTAAACGTTTTTGCTGGAATGTAGAATCGTTTACATTGCTGAGGTACTGAGTAAATAAATGTTTGGGCATTATTTTCCACTTGGCAGTTGTATGCTTTAAATTGTGACAGTTTCGTTTCTCCTCACTGCTGTGTGTGAGAGGGAGGGGCCGTTTTTGGCGCTCTTTTGCTACGCATCAAAAAATTCCAGTCAGCTACTATTATATTTCCTGCATGATCCGGTTCACTCACAGATCTCAGGGGTCTTCAAACTTCTTTGAAGGGAGGTACATTCTCTCAGCAGAGCTGTGAGAATTTTTATTGACTGTGAATAAAAACGTTACTCTATAATATTTTATGTCAAATTTAGTTATTTACTAATGGGAACAAACCTTTGCTAAAAGTTGTGTTATTTTAAACTTGATGCTATAACTGTTTTTCAGTTCATTATCTCAACTGTCATTTAATCGTTTAAGTACCTCTTTGAGGCACAGTACGTTTTTGTTAAAAAAGATTATAACCAGGTTGCAAGTTATTGCTAGTGTGTTAAACATGTCTGACTCAGAGAATGATATCTGTGTCATTTGTTCCAATGCCAAGGTGGAGTCCAATAGAAATTTATGTACTAACTGTATTGATGCTACTTTAAATAAAAGTCAATCTGTACAATGTGAACAAATTTCACCAAACTGCGAGGGGAGAGTTATGCCGACTAACTCGCCTCACGCGGCAGTACCTGCATCTCCCGCCCGGGAGGTGCGTGATATTATGGCGCCTAATACATCTGGGCGGCCATTACAGATAACATTACATGATATGGCTACTGTTATGACTGAAGTTTTGTCTAAATTACCAGAACTAAGAGGCAAGCGTGATCACTCTGCGGTGAGAACAGAGTGCGCTGACAATACTAGGGCCATGTCTGATACTGCGTCACAGCTTGCAGAGCATGAGGACGGAGAGCTTCATTCTGTGGGTGACGGTTCTGATCCAAACAGATTGGATTCAGATATTTCAAATTTTAAATTTAAATTGGAGAACCTCCGTGCATTACTAGGGGAGGTCTTAGCGGCTCTCAATGATTGTAACACCGTTGCAATACCTGAGAAAATGTGTAGGTTGGATAAATACTTTGCGGTACCGGCGAGTACTGACGTTTTTCCTATACCTAAGAGATTAACTGAAATTGTTACTAAGGAGTGGGATAGACCCGGTGTGCCGTTCTCACCCCCTCCAATATTTAGAAAGATGTTTCCAATAGACGCCACTACTCGGGACTTATGGCAAACGGTCCCTAAGGTGGAGGGAGCAGTTTCTACTTTAGCTAAGCGTACCACTATCCCGGTAGAGGATAGCTGTGCTTTTTCAGATCCAATGGATAAAAAATTAGAGGGTTACCTTAAGAAAATGTTTGTTCAACAAGGTTTTATATTGCAACCCCTTGCATGTATCGCGCCGATTACGGCTGCGGCAGCATTTTGGATTGAGTCTCTGGAAGAGAACCTTAGTTCATCTACGCTAGACGACATTATGGACAGACTTAGAGTCCTTAAACTAGCCAATTCATTCATTTCAGAGGCCGTAGTACATTTAACCAAACTTACGGCTAAGAACTCTGGATTCGCCATACAGGCACGTAGAGCACTGTGGCTAAAATCATGGTCAGCTGATGTTACTTCTAAGTCTAAATTACTTAATATACCTTTCAAAGGGCAGTCTTTATTTGGGCCCGGGTTGAAAGAAATTATCGCTGACATTACAGGAGGTAAGGGCCACGCCCTACCTCAAGACAAAGCCAAAGCTAAGGCTAGACAGTCTAATTTTCGTCCCTTTCGGAATTTCAAACCTGGAGCAGCGTCAACCTCCTCTGCTCCAAAACAGGAAGGAGCTGCTGCTCGTTACAGGCAAGGCTGGAAACCTAACCAGTCCTGGAATAAGGGCAAACAGGCCAGGAAACCTGCTGCTGCCCCAAAGACAGCATGAACCGAGAGCCCCCGATCCGGGACCGGATCTGGTGGGGGGCAGACTTTCTCTCTTCGCTCAGGCCTGGGCAAGAGATGTTCAGGATCCCTGGGCGCTGGAGATCATATCTCAGGGATACCTTCTAGATTTCAAATTATCTCCCCCAAAAGGGAGATTTCATCTGTCAAGGTTGTCAACAAACCAGATAAAGAAAGAAGCGTTTCTACGCTGTGTACAAGATCTGTTATTAATGGGAGTGATCCATCCAGTTCCGCGGTCGGAACAAGGACAAGGGTTCTACTCAAACCTGTTTGTGGTTCCCAAAAAAGAGGGAACTTTCAGGCCAATCTTAGATTTAAAGATTCTAAACAAATTCCTAAGAGTTCCATCGTTCAAAATGGAAACTATTCGGACAATCTTACCTATGATCCAAAAGGGTCAGTACATGACCACAGTGGATTTAAAAGATGCTTACCTTCACATACCGATTCACAAAGATCATCAACGGTATCTACGGTTTGCCTTCCTAGACAGGCACTACCAGTTTGTAGCTCTTCCATTCGGATTGGCTACGGCCCCAAGAATCTTCACAAAGGTTCTGGGTGCCCTTCTGGCGGTACTAAGACCGCGAGGGATTTCGGTAGCTCCGTACCTAGACGACATTCTAATACAAGCTTCAAGCTTTCAAACTGCCAAGTCTCATACAGAGTTAGTTCTGGCATTTCTAAGGTCGCATGGATGGAAAGTGAACGAAAAGAAAAGTTCTCTTTTTCCTCTCACAAGAGTTCCATTCTTGGGGACTCTTATAGATTCTGTAGAAATGAAGATTTACCTGACAGAAGACAGGTTAACAAGGCTTCAGGATGCATGCCGTGTCCTTCATTCCATTCAACACCCGTCAGTGGCTCAATGCATGGAGGTGATCGGCTTAATGGTAGCGGCAATGGACATAGTACCTTTTGCACGCCTACACCTCAGACCGCTGCAATTGTGCATGCTAAGTCAGTGGAATGGGGATTACTCAGATTTGTCCCCTACCCTGAATCTGAATCAAGAGACCAGAAATTCTCTTCTATGGTGGCTTTATCGGCCACACCTGTCCAGGGGGATGCCATTCAGCAGGCCAGACTGGACAATCGTAACAACAGACGCCAGCCTGCTAGGTTGGGGCGCTGTCTGGAATTCTCTGAAGACTCAGGGATTATGGAATCAGGAGGAGAGTCTCCTTCCAATAAACATTCTGGAATTGAGGGCAGTTCTCAATGCCCTTCTAGCTTGGCCCCAATTAACAACTCAGGGGTTCATCAGGTTTCAGTCGGACAATATCACGACTGTAGCTTACATCAACCATCAGGGAGGGACAAGAAGCTCCCTAGCAATGATGGAAGTATCAAAGATAATTCGCTGGGCAGAGTTTCACTCTTGCCACCTGTCAGCAATCCACATCCCGGGAGTGGAGAACTGGGAGGCGGATTTTTTGAGTCGCCAGACTTTTCATCCGGGAGAGTGGGAACTTCATCCGGAGATTTTTGCCCAAATACTTCGACGTTGGGGCAAACCAGAGATAGATCTCATGGCGTCTCGCCAGAACGCCAAACTTCCTCTCTACGGGTCCAGATCCAGGGATCCGGGAGCGG
Source organism: Bombina bombina (assembly GCF_027579735.1). Classification (NCBI taxonomy): domain Eukaryota; kingdom Metazoa; phylum Chordata; class Amphibia; order Anura; family Bombinatoridae; genus Bombina; species Bombina bombina. Next base: position 768,167,534 of record NC_069499.1, read on the forward strand.
TTCTGATAGATGCTTTGACAGCACCTTGGAACTTCGGGATGGCTTATGTGTTTCCACCCTTCCCGCTGCTTCCTCGATTGATTGCGAAAATCAAACAAGAGAGAGCATCTGTGATTCTAATAGCGCCTGCATGGCCACGCAGGACTTGGTATGCAGATCTAGTGGACATGTCATCCTGTCCACCTTGGTCTCTACCTCTGAGACAGGACCTTCTGATACAGGGTCCATTCAAACATCAAAATCTAACTTCTCTGAAACTGACTGCTTGGAAATTGAACGCTTGATTTTATCAAAGCGTGGTTTTTCTGAGTCGGTTATTGATACCCTGATCCAGGCTAGGAAGCCTGTTACCAGAAAGATTTACCATAAAATATGGCGCAAATACCTATACTGGTGCGAATCCAAACGTTACTCCTGGAGTAAGGTTAGGATCCCTAGGATATTGTCTTTTCTACAAGAAGGTTTAGAAAAGGGTTTATCGGCTAGTTCATTAAAGGGACAGATTTCAGCTCTGTCCATCTTGTTACACAGGCGTCTGTCAGAAAATCCAGACGTCCAGGCCTTTTGTCAAGCTTTAGCTAGGATCAAGCCTGTGTTTAAAGCCGTTGCTCCGCCATGGAGTTTAAACTTAGTTCTTAACGTTTTACAAGGTGTTCCATTTGAACCCCTTCATTCCATTGATATAAAATTGTTATCTTGGAAAGTTCTGTTTTTAATGGCTATTTCCTCGGCTCGAAGAGTCTCTGAGTTATCAGCATTACATTGTGATTCTCCTTATCTGATTTTTCACTCAGATAAGGTAGTTCTGCGTACTAAACCTGGGTTCTTACCTAAGGTAGTCACTAACAGGAATATCAATCAAGAGATTGTTGTTCCATCCTTGTGTCCAAATCCTTCTTCAAAGAAGGAACGTCTTCTACACAATCTGGATGTAGTTCGTGCCCTCAAGTTCTACTTGCAGGCAACTAAAAATTTTCGCCAAACTTCTTCCCTGTTTGTCGTTTATTCTGGACAGAGGAGAGGTCAAAAAGCTTCTGCTACCTCTCTCTCCTTCTGGCTTCGTAGCATAATACGTTTAGCCTATGAGACTGCTGGACAGCAGCCTCCTGAAAGAATTACAGCTCACTCCACTAGAGCTGTGGCTTCCACTTGGGCCTTTAAGAATGAGGCCTCTGTTGAACAGATTTGCAAGGCTGCAACTTGGTCTTCGCTTCATACTTTTTCCAAATTTTACAAATTTGACACTTTTGCTTCTTCGGAGGCTATTTTTGGGAGAAAGGTTCTTCAGGCAGTGGTTCCTTCTGTATAATGAGCCTGCCTATCCCTCCCGTCATCCGTGTACTTTTGCTTTGGTATTGGTATCCCAGAAGTAATGATGACCCGTGGACTGATCGCACATAACAGAAGAAAACATAATTTATGCTTACCTTATAAATTCCTTTCTTCTGTTGTGCGATCAGTCCACGGCCCGCCCTGTTTTTTAAGGCAGGTAAATATCTTTTAAATTATACTCCAGTCACCACTTCACCCTTGGTTACTCCTTTCTCGTTGATTCTTGGTCGAATGACTGGGACTGACGTAGAGGGGAGGAGCTATATCAGCTCTGCTGGGTGAATCCTCTTGCATTTCCTGTTGGGGAGGAGTTATATCCCAGAAGTAATGATGACCCGTGGACTGATCGCACAACAGAAGAAAGGAATTTATCAGGTAAGCATAAATTATGTTTTTCTCTTGTTAAGTGTAGTGAGTCCACGGGTCATCCATTACTTATGGGATTATATCTCCTTCCCAACAGGAAGTTGCAAGAGGATCACCCAAGCAGAATTGCTATATAGCTCCTCCCCTCACATGTCATATCCAGTCATTCTCTTGCAACTCAACATAGATAGGTCGTTGTGAGAGGTCTGTGATGTTTTTTAAACTTAGTTTATGTCTTCAATCAAAAGTTTGTTATTTTAAATGGCACCGGAGTGTGCTGTTTGTTCTCAGGCAGTATTAGAAGAAGAATCTGCCTGCGTTTTCTATGATCTTAGCAGAAGTAACTAAGATCCACTGGCTGTTTCTCGCACATTCTGAGGAGTGAGGTAACTTCAGATAGGGGAATAGCATGCGGGCCCCCCCTGCAAACGAGGTATGTGCAGTAAATTATTTTTCTAAGCAATGGAATTGACTAGAAAATACTGCTGTTACCAATGTAATGTAAGTACAGCCTTGAATGCAGTGGTAGCGACTGGTATTAGGCTGATGAGTGTAAGTGCACTGAAGTATTTCTCTTGTTAAGTGTAGTCAGTCCACGGGTCATCCATTACTTATGGGATTATATCTCCTTCCCAACAGGAAGTTGCAAGAGGATCACCCAAGCAGAGCTGCTATATAGCTCCTCCCCTCACATGTCATATCCAGTCATTCTCTTGCAAGTCTCAACATAGGAGGTCCGGGAGAGGAGTGGTGTTTTATTCTTAATTTATTTCTTCAATTAAAAGTTTGTTATTTTTAAATGGCACCGGAGTGTGCTGTTTTTCTCTCAGGCAGTATTTAGAAGAAGAATCTGCCTGCGTTTTCAATGATCTTAGCAGACGTAACTAAGATCCACTGGCTGTTCTCGCACATTCTGAGGAGTGGGGTAACTTCAGAAAAGGGAATAGCATGCGGGGTCCCCCGCAAATGAGGTATGTGCAGTAATATTTTCTAGGAATGGAATTGACTAAAAAAACACTGCTGTTACCCATATGATGTAAGTACAGCCTTTAATGCAGTAGTAGCGACTGGTATCAGGCTGATAAATGTATGCGCAGTTGAGTTATTTTCTAGGGACTAGAATTTGACTGAGAAAATACTGTTATTACTGAAATAAATGTATGAGCCTTAACTGCAGTAGAAGCGACTGGTAGCAGGCTTAGTGATAACTTTGCATAACACTGGAAAGTTGTTTTTAAAACGTTTACTGGCATGTTATTCGTTTTGTGAGGTACTTTGGTGATAAATCTTTTTGGGCATGATTTTTTTCCATATGGCTAACGTATATTTCTGCATAGAAACCGTTGTAACAGGTCTCCCACTGTTGTAATATGAGTGGGAGGGGCCTTTTTTAGCGCCTTGTTGCGCAGTTAAAATTCTTGCACAGTCTTCCTGCTTTTTCCTCCTTGATCCAGGACGTCTCCAGAGAGCGCAGGGGTCTTCAAAATTCATTTTTGAGGGAGGTAATCAGTCACAGCAGAGCTGTGACAGTGTGTTTGACTGTGATAAAAGCGTTAAATCTTAAATTGATTATCCGTTTTTGGGTATTGAGGGGTTAATCATCCGTTTGCTAGTGGGTGCAATCCTCTGCTAAATTCATACATTTACTGTTAAAATTGTTGGCTATAACTGAATTAGTTCATTGTTATTTCAACTGTGACAGTTTTTTTTTGTGTTTTTAAAAGCGCTGCAGCGTTTTTTCTATTGCTTGTAAATTTATTGAAAGATTTTTTCCAAGCTTGCTAGCCTTCATTGCTAGTCTGTTTAAACATGTCTGATACAGATTAATCTGCTTGTTCATTATGTTTAAAAGCCAATGTGGAGCCCAATAGAAATATGTGTACCAATTGTATTGATGTTACTTTAAATAAAAGTCAGTCTTTACCGGTAAAGAAATTATCACCAGACAACGAGGGGGAAGTTATGCCGCCTAACTCTCCTCACGTGTCAGTACCTTCTCCTCCCGCTCAGGAGGTGCGTGAGATTGTGGCGCCAAGTACATCAAGGCCCTTACAAATCACTTTGCATGATATGGCTAATGTTATGAAAGAAGTATTATCTAATTTGCCTGAGTTAAGAGGCAAGCGCGATAGCTCTGGGTTTAGGACAGAACGCGCAGATGAAACGAGAGCCATGTCCGATACTGCGTCACAATTTGCAGAACATGAGGACGGAGAGCTTCATTCTGTGGGTGACGGATCTGATCTGGGGAGACCGGATTCAGAAATTTCAAATTTTAAATTTAAGCTTGAGAACCTTCGTGTATTGCTAGGGGAGGTGTTAGCGGCTCTGAACGATTGCGACACGGTTGCAATCCCAGAGAAATTATGTAGGCTGGATAAATACTATGCGGTACCGGTGTGTACGGACGTTTTTCCTATACCTAAAAGGCTTACAGAGATTATTAGCAAGGAGTGGGATAGACCCGGTGTGCCCTTTCTTTCATGTAATTAGCAAGAGTCCATGAGCTAGTGACGTATGGGATATACATTCCTACCAGGAGGGGCAAAGTTTCCCAAACCTCAAAATGCCTATAAATACACCCCTCACCACACCCACAATTCAGTTTTACAAACTTTGCCTCCGATGGAGGTGGTGAAGTAAGTTTGTGCTAGATTCTACGTTGATATGCGCTCCGCAGCAAGTTGGAGCCCGGTTTTCCTCTCAGCGTGCAGTGAATGTCAGAGGGATGTGAGGAGTATTGCCTATTTGAATGCAGTGATCTCCTTCTAAGGGGTCTATTTCATAGGTTCTCTGTTATCGGTCGTAGAGATTCATCTCTTACCTCCCTTTTCAGATCGACGATATACTCTTATATATACCATTACCTCTGCTGATTCTTGTTTCAGTACTGGTTTGGCTATCTACTATATGTAGATGAGTGTCCTGGGGTAAGTAAGTCTTATTTTCTGTGACACTCCTAGCTATGGTTGGGCACTTTGTTTATAAAGTTCTAAATATATGTATTCAAACATTTATTTGCCTTGACTCAGAATGTTCAACTTTCCTTATTTTCAGACAGTCAGTTTCATATTTGGGATAATGCATTTTAACATTTTTCTTACCTTAAAATTTGACTTTTTCCCTGTGGGCTGTTAGGCTCGCGGGGGCTGAAAATGCTTCATTTTATTGCGTCATTCTTGGCGCGGACTTTTTTGGCGCAAAAATTCTATTTCCGTTTCCGGCATCATACGTGTCGCCGGAAGTTGCGTCATTTTTTGACGTTATTTTGCGCCAAAAATTTCGGCGTTCCGGATGTTGCGTCATTTTTGGCCCAAAAAAGAATTTAGGCGCCAAATAATGTGGGCGTCTTATTTGGCGCGAAAAAATATGGGCGTCACTTTTGTCTCCAGATTATTTAAGTCTCATTTTTTATTGCTTCTGGTTGCTAGAAGCTTGTTCTTTGGCATTTTTTCCCATTCCTGAAACTGTCATTTAAGGAATTTGATCAATTTTGCTTTATATATATGTTGTTTTTTCTCTTACATATTGCAAGATGTCTCACGTTGCATCTGAGTCAGAAGATACTACAGGAAAATCGCTGTCAAGTGCTGAATCTACCAAAGCTAAGTGTATCTGCTGTAAACTTTTGGTAGCTATTTCTCCAGCTGTTGTTTGTATTGATTGTCATGACAAACTTGTTAACCTCTTAAGGACATATGACGGAATTTTTCCGTCATAAAACAATTGAGCAAACTGAAAGCTGTGTCCTTAAAGGGTTAAAGCAGATAATATTTCCTTTAGTAAAGTACCATTGCCTGTTGCAGTTCCTTCAACATCTAAGGTGCAGAATGTTCCTGATAATATAAGAGATTTTGTTTCTGAATCCATAAAGAAGGCTATGTCTGTTATTTCTCCTTCTAGTAAACGTAAAAAATCTTTTAAAACTTCTCTCCCTACAGATGAATTTTTAACTGAACATCATCATTCTGATTCTGATGATTCCTCTGGTTCAGAGGATTCTGTCTCAGAGGTTGATGCTGATAAATCTTCATATTTATTTAAAATGGAAGG
>NC_069499.1:769303564-769376064 GCF_027579735.1 Bombina bombina
ATATTTGAATATTTACTGTCACAGTTTTTTAAAATGACACAAACACACATAACTACCTAATAGCTAACCTACAATAATATACAGAATAATAATTTACTTACATATTGCCCGCTGTTGATGTATTTACAGGTAACTAATTTAAAGCTGATGTGCCAAACAGTAGGTTTAATTATTGTGATCAAATATTTACATGTACCATATTACAAACGTTTAATTACTGATATTACAGTTAAACACACAACAAAGTAACAATTAAAATGTTCTGCATATCATTTTGATTATTTTTGCAAATATGTTGTATTTCTTTTACTTTTCAACTTTTTTTGTGTATATCTATTTGTATTTCCAAAGTAAAGCTACAAACTGTGTACAAATCTCGGTACAAAGTCATTTTAACTTTATCATTTGAGAATATCACATAAAAAAAGTGCACAAGTGAACTTGACTTGATCTAAAAAAAATACAAGTGATCCTAGTATCCGAAAGGATCTCTGATGGGATCCAGTGTGGCAATCACATGGAAATGTAGATATAAACCTGTCATATCTATTCTAAATAATATATGTAAAAACATCTAAAGCCTAAAATTATAATGTATACATTTTAAATAATGGAATCTCTCCTTGCGAAAATGAGAACGTGCGTAGAATAATTAGTATAATGAGTCTTTTAATGTTATATTGTTAAATATATATTTTTAAATTATATATATATATATGCAGTATTTTTCATATTAGGATGTCTTATCGGTAGAATACAAATTACTTAAAAAATGACACACATTTAAGTGGATAATTGTGGATGTGTATTCTCCACGTGACATGTCATCTCAATTAGCTAACCCCTTTCATTTTTTTATGTACACATGTGATATTCAAAGCATGACTTATTAAATTTATCATTGTTATGTTGCATCTAATTTGAATCCAAGTTAAAAAAAAAAAAAAAAAGTTTATTCTTCAGGCTATAGATTTTCAACCGTAAACAAGTTTCAATGTGTAACCAGTAACCAGAATCACCAATTCACCTGAACACCTTACTGGTAAACAACAAGTTAAAATAGTCTTGTTTCAGTGTTACTGATACATTAAACCTTACAATTGGCTTTGTAAAAACAACGTTCTAGTGGAGAGGGTAGCATATATATAAACTCATGCACCTCTTGATTTATTTTTATATATTTATATATTTTTAATTTCACAGTTATCATTAGTCAAATTTAGGTTCAAAGACCAGTCAGTTTTTTTGTAGCTTTTTTTTCAAGGTGTATTGTTCAATAAGAGGCAGGAATTGTAGTTTTGTTTATTAAATGCAACTAGGTCATTATTATTTTTTTTTTTTTTACATATAACAAATTCTAGCATTTGTAACTTTTACTATATTCCCTTTTATATAGAAGATTAAATATGTATAGAATTTATAGTGACGTTTGCATAAACTCAGCCAATTTGAAAAGTTGAAATCCTTAAACGCTTTATTTTACTTTAGTAATCGTTTTGGTTGCTACTTTGAAGATAAAAACGGTACTCAAATTTGTATTGAGCATTCTGCATAGAGATTTGGAAGCGAGTGTTGTACTTTTTATAATGTGGAAATAATATTAATCTTATAATATATAACATTTGTCTGTAATTTACAGTTTTACTTGAATACTTACAGAAACATATCACCTATATGTGATAATGATTAATATTAATAATATAAATGTCAAAACAAACATATATTAGGTCACACTCATCATTACTTTTATTTATACTAAAAAACACAAACTATGTATATTATGTATACTATCAAAAATACAAGTGATAAAAAAATAAACTGGAAAATATACTTTTCAATGCAGATTACTTGCACAAGTATACACAGGTGTGTGGTTGTGTGTGTACATCTATCATCTATCTATCTATCTATCTATCTATCTATCTATCTATCTATCTATCTATCTATCTATCTATCTATCTATCTATCATCTATCTATCTATCTATCTATCTATCTATCTATCATCTTTCTTTCTTTCTTTCTTTCTCTCTCTATCATCTATCTATCATCTATCTATCATTCTATCTATCTATCTATCTATCTATCTATATATCTATCTATCTATCTATCATCTTTCCTCTATCTTTCTTTCTTTCTTTCTTTCTTTCTTTCTTTCTTTCTTTCTTTCTTTCTTTCTTTCTTTCTTTCTTTCTTTCTTTCTTTCTTTCTTTCTTTCTTTCTCTCTCTATCTATCTATCAATCTATCTATCATCTATCTATCTATCTATCTATCTATCTATCTATCTATCTATCTATCTATCTATCTATCATCTATCTATCTATCTATCTATCTATCTATCTATCTATCTATCTATCTATCTATCTATCTATCTTCTTTTCTCCCTCCCATGCATTTGATCATCAATTTAAGTCCCTTGGCTGAACCAATCTCTTTTCATGCAGAGGATAAAAAGAGAAAAACTTCAAAGTAGGTTCAGGTAATTAACAGCTGAGGGGAATATAATGTAAGCCACTGGGCCTTGCTTTGCACCCAGGTCTGCATTCTGAGCCAGCCAGCCGGTGAGGGAAGGTCTATTCCCTGCTGCATGGAAATCTACTTCCTCTGAACAGCACTGCCAGCCCTCCAGTTATCACATCTGCATTTCAAACACCATGTCTCTGGCATTAATTATTAATTAGCCTACAGTCACCCCAGAGGATTTAAGTTCCAGCCTGCACATACTTATTCATTGACCTCTATCTTAGTTTTTGTTGGAAAACCCTACCAGAATGCATAATAATTCTATTTCTTTCAGCAACCTTCCTTGCAGTTTTTCACAGGAGGGAACTATTGCTGACACTGATAGAAAGGTATCCAGAAATGTGATCAAAATATCCCATAAAACAATCATTTCTATGAGAAAATGCAAATAAACATGTTTGTCTGATCAATGCTGGAATCTCTTAAGTACACATTGTAATTTCACAAGGCATTCCATGTTCCATGATCACAGCAATATTTCAAAACTTCCTATAGCAGTCTACAAAATGCAAAACAACACAAATACTTAGCCCCTGATTAAAGGGACATGAAACACAAAAAGATTTCTTTCATCATTCAGATATATTATGCAATTAAAATAAAAAAACTTTTCAGTTTACTTCTATTATCCATTATGCTTAATTCTCTTTCTATCCTTTGTTGACCGAGCTGCAAGGCACTAAAGTGAACTATTGCTAAACACATCTGGTGAACCTATGAAAAGAAACATATATCAACAGCTCTGTCCCAGTAGTGCCTTGTTGCTCCTGAGCCAACCTAGATATGCTATTCAACAAATGATACCCAAAGAACAAAGCAATTTAGTTAATATAAGTAAAATGGAAAGTAGTTTAAAATTGCATCTTTGTCTGAATCATGAACGTTTCATTTTGACTTTACAGTCAATTTAACCAAAGTAGATGTTAAAATGTTAAAATAACGTAATTTTAATTTTATTTGGAGCTTTAAAAAAACTAAAACTGATTACAACACTATGGGGTCGATTTATCAAAGGCTTTCACCAGCATTCGACCCCCTACGACTGCAGGTTCTCACAAGAGAACCTGCATTCCGCATTTAACAAGCAGCAGTCATCAGACCGCTGCTTCTCTAACCTCTTACGTGGCGAATTTCAATCTTCCCGGTCTCATCCGACTATGAAGATTGACCGCTCTTGGCCACAAGTGATTGGCTGTGTACAGGCAGGGGGCGGCATTGCACAAGAGCGCAGAATTGTTTTTAAACAGTCTTATACTGGATTTTTATATCAGTATCTGTGCATCTTATTCTTTATAGTAGTGTCTATTACATGCAGTTATATGAAAATGGGTGTATACTGTCCCTTTAAGGGCAAGGGCTGTTTTTACATTTCTGCAGTGTTTGTGTTTAGCTGTAATTTCCCTCTTACTCATTTACTGTACCCACACATATTATATACCGTTTTTCTCACCATTAAATGGACTTTCTAAAGATACCATTATTTTCATCATATCTTATAATTTACCATAAAAACAACCACCAAAAAACACCCATGCTAAATAGTTTCTAAATTTTATCCTGAGTTTAGAAATACCCAATGTTTACATGTTCCTTGCTGTTTTTGCAAGTTATAGGGCAATAAATAGTAGCACTTTGCTATTTTCAAACCATTTGTTTTTAACATTAGTGATAGTTACATTGGAACACTGATATCTGTCAGGAATCCCTGAATATCCCTTGACATGTATATATATATATTTTAGTAGACAACCGAAAGTATTGATCTAGGCCCATTTTGGTATATTTCATGCCACTATTTCACCGCCAAATGCGATCAAATAAAAAAAATCGTTCACTTTTTCTCAAACTTTAGGTTTCTCACTGAAATTATTTACTAACAACTTGTGCAATTATGGCACAAATGGTTGTAAATGCTTCTCTGGGATCCCCTTTGTTCAGAAATAGCAGACATATATGGCTTTGGCATTGCTTTTTTGTTAATTAGAAGGCCGCTAAATGCCTCTGCGCATCACACTTGTATTCACACTTGTATTATGTCCAGCAGTGACAGGGTTAATTAGGTAGCTTGTAGGGAGCTTGAAGGGTTAATTTTAGCTTTAGTGTAGAGATCAGCCTCCCACCTGATACATCCCACCCCCTGATCCCTCCCAAACAGCTCTCTTCCCTCCCCCACCCCGCAATTGTCCCCACCATCTTAAGTACTGGCAGAAAGTCTGCCAGCACTAAAATAAAAGGCTTTTTAAAAAAAAAAAAAAAATTCTCTCTCTTTGCACACCGATGCTCTCTCTGCATCGGTGTGCAAAGAAAAGTATTGCAGTGATGCCTCAATATCGAGATATCAATATCATCGTGCTAATGCACTGTTACAGAGATCTGTGGCAAACCCGGTAAGGTCCACTCAACCTTTCATCCTTCCGAGGTCGGTAAAACGAGTACCATTAAGTTGGGTAATAATAATACCTGTTATCAGTGCCGCGAGTCGATTAAGTTTGAGGTTGTGCGCTATACAAGTATCCAATTGAAAGCTTTTTGCATGACGTACCCTGTACACCGTGTGTCGTTAAGGGGGGACTTAGTATTTTTTTTAAGGAAAAGAGCTGTTTAACTTAGGGCAATACCCTACGAAAGGCCCTATAAAGGGCTATTGGTAGTTTAGTATTAGATTAGGGGTGTGTTTTTTGAGAGGTGTTTTTTTATTTTCATAGGGATTAGGTATAATTTTTTTTATTTTTGATAATTTTTGTTTTTTATTTTTTGTAATGTTAGACTTTTTTATTTTCTATAATTTTAGCTTAATTTAAACTTAGTTTTTTATTTTTAAAGTAATGTTTTTATTTTAATTGTAATTTAGTTTTATTTTAATTTATGTAATGAGGTTAATTTAGGGGGTGTTAGGTTAGGGGGCTTAGTAATAAGTTATTTGTGTTATGGGCTTTGGCAGTTTAGAGGTTAATAGATTTATTAGCATTATTGTGATGTGTGGGTTTGGCGGATTAGGGGTTAATAGTTAAATAGGTTTATTGCGTTGTGGGCTAATGGCGGATTAGGGGTTAATAGTTTTAATAGGTAGTTTGCGATGTTGGGGTTGGCGGATTTAGGGGTTACAACTTTTATTAGGTAGTTTGCGATGTGGGTGAATTGCGGATTGGGGTTAATTGTTTAATTAGGCATATTGTGTTGTGGGGGGTTGTCGGTTTAGGGGTTAATACTTTTATTATTAGTTTCCGATGTGGGTTAATGGCGGATTCGAGGTTAATATACTTTATTAGTTATTGTGGTGGGGGATTGCGGTTGACAGGTAGAGATATTGCGCAAGTGTTAGGTGTTAGTTATTTTCAGGAGGTAGATAGATATTGCGCATGCGTTAGGTGTTGGTTACTATTTTCAGGGAGTTACGGTGTTCACATACTCAGCGAAAGGCTTGCTGCGCCTGCCTATGTGTGGCGAGGTGAAAATGGAGTAACATTTCTCAATTTTCGCCTCACAAGTCCTTGCAACGTGGTTCTATGTTAGCTTATGGGAGTATAAATAGCAGCCGAAGGGTGAAATATACGTGCCGCATTTATATGCGGCGCCATATATGTAATACCAAAATCGCGTAAAATCCGGCGGCGCCAGCTTTTGCGGGCGACGCCGCATATGTAATGGAGCCCTAGATCAGGATTTATAGAAGGCTGCTTCAAAGTATTGGTTGCAACAAAGTGTTCTTTCTTTCTCTCTTTCTTTTTCTTTTTTATTTTTTGGGAGGGGTTTTTTGAACATGGGTTCTGTGGTCTTGCATTTAAACTAAGGCCTCCTTTTTTCTTTCATATATATATATATATATATATTTTTTTTTTTGTAAAAATATTGCTAGAGACTTGTTTCTCATAGGTGGCCTTTTTCAGTGCACAACATTTAAAAGAAAAGGATGCTTTTGAAAGATTGCATCTGTTTAAATTGTTTTTATTTAGGCCATGTAACTTCATAAAGGTTTTTTGGTAGCTTGCATCTGACTTTTTTTAAAGCATGGAACAAATATAAGGGGTTGCATCGCTATAAAGTGGTCATTTCTGATGTTATATTTTGTGTTTTGCACACAAATCTTCTTAAATGGATGGAGGACTTGTGTATGATGTGACATCTTATACTTTTGCCTTTAAACATTTTATTAAAGGGTGCTGGGAACATGCTTCTTGTGCAAGGTCCATGTTTTGAATTTCCAGTTTCTTAAAATGGTTTAGGAGCATATAAGTTGCTAGAGACATGCTTTTTATTTCTGCTTTATTAAAAAACTCGTCATTGTGTTTATTATTATTATTATTATTATTATTATTATTATAATGCAAATAATAATATTATGAAAGGGACCATCTAGTCAAAATTAAATTTTCATGATTTGGATACGGCATGACATTTTTAGCAATTTTCCAATTTACTTTTATCATCAAATTTGTTTTGTTCTCTTGCTATTCTTAGTTGAAAGCTAAACCTAGGTAGGCTCATATGCTAATTTAAAATTAAGAATCTCTGAAAGGAGATCACATGCATGTGATCTTCTTTCACTGATTTTTCATTTTGGATTTGTTGTCTATCGTTGAGATGAGCAGCAGGGACATTTATTGGGGATTGCACATCCTTGGATTGTACCAATTGCAATTGAAGTCACACCTGATACTGAAAGGTTTTTCGGTCTTCAATTTGGACTCAGATAAGAACTTGTGTTGGTGTCTCTATCGTGACACAATTATTGTGCTTCTTCCTCTTAAACCATACAGTGCTTACCTTATATATCTTGAACACTCCGATATTAATGTTTATAGTTCATACTAAGGGATAAGCCTGCCCAGAGGGCAGTCTATATTTAAAAAATACAACCCCCAAGCTACAGTTACAAAAAATAAAAAAAGTAAAAATACAGAAAAAAATAAACAAAGCTATCCAAAATAATAAAATTAAACCTAAACCAATCAGCTCTTTTCAAGCCCAAAAAGCCCCCTAATCTTAAAAATAAACACCCCAAAAACGAAAAAAAAAAAGCCTAAACCTAAGCCCCAAATAGGCACTCACTGTTTCTGAAGTCCGGTGGAGAAGGTCTTCTTCCAGACGGATCAATCATCTTCTATCATCATCCGGAGTGGAGGCAGCGCGGAGCGGAGGTGTGGAGCTGTGTTCCCGATGACTGGATCTTCAGCGGCGGTCCTCAGCGGCGAAGACGGTCCTCGGCAGCATGGAGGCTCCTCTTCATCCGATGTCCTTTGTTGACTGAATATTGAATGCAAGGTACCGAAATCAATTTTGAAATCAGCCAATAGGATTAGAGCTACTGAAATCCTATTGGCTGTTCAAATCAGCCAATAAGATTTCAGAAGCTCTCATTCTATTGGCTGTTATTGAAAATTTCAGCCAATAGGAATGCAAGCTACCCCAATAAATATGGGGTACCTTACATTCAATCTTCAGTGTGCGGCGGCCGATTGCATGAAGAGGAACCCCACACCACCGCCGAGGACCGCCACCATCGAGGAGCACCACCGCCACCGCCACCGCCAATGACCGCCTCCGAGGATCGCCACATCTGGGAAGACCCCTCTGGATCTCCACTCCATGCCACGCCGCCTTCGCTGTGGATGAAGAAGATAGACCCGCCTGGAAGAAAACCTCCTCGTCGGACTTCAGGAACCGTGAGTACCTATTTGGGGCTTAATGTTAGGCTTTTTTTATTTTTTGGGTTTTTAATTTTTTTTTAGATTAGGGTTTTTTGGGCAATTTAAAAAGAACCGAATGACGTTTTAAAGGGACATGAAACCCAAAATTGGCTCACCCATGTGTTCAGTTAGAAACCAGTAGTGCATGGCTGTTCCTTCAACAAATGATACCAAGAGAATAAAACAGATTAGATAATAGAAGTAAATTAGAAAGTTGTTTAAAATTGTATTCTCTATCTGAATCATGAAACACATTTTTTGGGTTTCATGTCCCTTTAAGGGCAATGCCCATATATATGCCCCTTTAGGGGCAATGGGTAGTTTAGGTTTTTTATTTTGGTGGGTGGGGAGTTTTACTGTTAGAGGGGGGACTTAGTATTTTGTTTTTAGGAAAAGAGCTGTTTAACTTGGGGCTATGCCCAACAAAAAAGCAATTTTACTGGCTATTGGTAGTTTATTCTTAGAATAGGGGGTGTTTTTATTTTGGGGGGGCTTTTTTATTTTCATAGGGATTAGTTGTTGTTTTTTTATTCTGGATAATGTGGATTATTATTTTCTGTAATGTTAGCCTTATTTTATTTTGTGTAATTTTAGATACATTTAATGCTATCTTATTTTTTTTAAAGTAATATAGTATTTTACTATTTTATGTAATTAAGGGGTTAATTTAGGGGTGTTAGGTTAGGGGGCTTAGTCATTAACTTAGTTATTTGCAATGTGGGGGTTGACTGTGTAGGAGTTAATAGGTAAATTAGTTTATTGCGTTGGTGGTGGATGGGGGTTTAGGGGTTAATAAATTAATTATTTAATTTGTGATGTGGGGGAATGGCGGATTAGGGGTTAATAGATGAATTAGGTAGTTTGCAATGCTAGGGTTGGTGGATTTAGGGGTTAATAATTTTATTAGGTAGTTTCTTTTTTTTTTTTCCTTAATACTTTGTACGGGCAGTTAGATATTTTTTAATACTTATTACGGGTGGTTAAGGTTTTTTTTGTAATACTTATTGCGGACGGTTAGATTTTTTGTAATACTTATTGCGGGCGGTTATTTTTTTTTTTTTTTGTAATGCTTATTGTGGGCGGTTAGTTTTTTTTTTGAATACTTATTGCAGGCAGTTAGTTTTTTTTCGTAATGCTCCGTTTGTCTTCACTGGATCCCGGTGGATTCCGAAAATGGCAGGGTGTGGATTCCTTTACCACCCTGCCTTTTTCGGAATCCACCTGGATGCAGCTTCGCTGCATCCAGGTGAATTCTTTTGGCTGCGCGTGCAGCCAACATTCTTTTGGCTGCCTCACACTGTTAACATTCCTTCGAGGAAGCGTGCGCAACCGGCGACGGACGCGTTACAAATGCAATTATAGTATAGATGATTATCATTTCTTGTACTATTGCACCCCCTAAAGTTGGACATGTCAGTGTTATCAGAAGTTGTGTATATGCTAATTTATAAGCCCTTGAAGGCCATCTCTTATCAGTATGCATTCGACAGTTTTTCACAGCTAGAGGATGTTAGTTCATGTCTGCCATATAGATAACATTCTGCTCATGAGAGGGCACTGATTGGCTAAAATGCAAGTCTGTCAAAAGAACTGAAATAAGGGGACAGCCTGCATAGGGCTTAGATACAAGGTAATCACAGAGGTACAAAATGTATATCAGTATAACAGTGTTGGTTATGCAAAACTGGGAAATGGGTAATAAAGGGATTAGCTATTATTTTAATCAATAGAAATGCAGAAGTAGACTGTCCCCTTAATGTCAAAAAATGTAAGCATTTAAAGACTAAGGGCACAATGATCTAAATCTCTTTGTTCTGATTAAATTATCTATGAAGTTGGTCAATACTGTGAGGTCCCTCAAACAATTTTAGAAAGGCTTATTCTAGCTTAAAGGGCCATAATACCCAAATGTTTAAACACTTGAAAGTGATGCAGCATATCTTTAAAAAGCTGACTAGAAAATATCACTTGAACATCACTATGTAAAAAAGAAAGATATTTGACCTCAAAAATTCCTCAGTAGTCACATCCCATTGTAAAGGACTTCTAAGCAGCATATCAATATGTCTGTCCCGGGACAGCTAAACGGATGAGCCTCATGCACTCTCATGTTATTTCCCTATTCAGTGTAAGGAAGTTTACAATGAAATCTCATGAGAGTTAAGTCAAATCTCATGAGATCACAGTAAAAGAGTTCATGACCTCAGCACTGCTGATGCTGATTGGCTGCTGTTCATTTCTTCATTTTTTTTTTTTTACCTGCAGCTGGGCCGCAGCTGAGTATAACTTTTTACACAGAACTTACTCTGCTGAACTGAGGAAATTGTGAGGTAAAATATCTTCCTTTTTTACATAGAGATGCTCAGGTGATATTTTCCTGTCAGCTTTTTACAGTTATACTGCATCAGTTTCAAGTGATTTAGCATATGAGTATTATGTCCCTTTAAGAGCTGCCTGTCTAGTTATGTAGGATTCTAGATGTGAATGGAAAGACATACATTGCAATGTAATTTTCATATAAAAGACCTAAAGATTTTGTGTGATTTCTCTCCATGCCAGCGAGTTTTTGATCATCAGACCCTAATTAATAAGGTCAAAGGTTATGCAATATTATAGCACTAGGTTTTGAGGACAAACAGGAAGAAAAACATAGCTAAAGAATGGAATCAGATGCAAAAATAACATACGACTGGTGAGGCTGGTGAAGCCTGAGAGTTTAGAGATACATCTCAGTGAATTTTGGTCACTACTATTTACTTTCAGGACTCAAGGCTCCTAACAAAAGAGATGTTTAGAATTTTTGCGCTTAGGCCTTTCCGAAGCTTCCTAACTGTACGATTCATGCAAGTTAAAACAGTGGAATATTTCAGCAGAGAAATACTAAAGGTCTAGATTTGCTAACATTGAACAATATGGGATTGTAATATAAAATGTTTATGTGTAGTTAAAAAACTTTGCAATTTACTTTCATGATTTATTTTGTCCCCTTTTCCTGTAATTTAATGCTGAAAATTGTTTTGTTTTTTAGCATTCCACTGAGTTTATGTAAAGCAATGGATGCTGCCATGTTGGAACTTAAGTTTTAACATTATCTCACTATTCTGCTGCAGACTATTAAAACTAGCTTGTGTGGGTTTTCACACAGCCTTGTTTACACAAACTCTACTTTATTGTCTGATTTATAGATCTTTCCTTTATTGTTCTCCACAGAATACAGAGATAAATAGAAAACTAGTTTGAACATGGCGGCACTGTTCACTTCATAGAATCTAGAGCACTTTATAGAAACGTTTATAATTATAACATCAATATTCAAACTAATATAATGATAATGATATAATGATAATGATACAGCTACATATTATTCTAAGGCTAATCTTCATTTTGAATAGATCATTATGTCTAGACTGTATTTAGGGCTAGATTACGAGTGGAGCGCAAAATATTGCTTTCGCGATGGCGATATTTGCGCTCCACTAAGTAATACCGGAGCATGCAAATGTGCACTGGTATTACAAGTTAGACACACAAGCTCACGAAAACGCGCTTCCATAGCTCCAATGGGAGCCTCGTTCTCTTGCCATCAGACACGGCATGAGAAATAGCACAACGAAGGGGGTAAGTTGCGCAGTGATGGGCAGCAAATGTTAAATATTTATGTATATGAATATATACATTTATATGAATTTGTTTATATGTGTATATACACATATTAACACATTAATATACATGTAAATAAGCATATACATATATATTTATAGGGAACACACAGTTCCCATAGACCGCAATGTAAAGGAACATTTCAGTGCTGTTTTTTCCTAACACCCCACTCCCACCAACTTTAACCCTTAAAAACTGCTTTGTGCAGTTTTTTTTTTTAATGAAATTTTTTTTGATACATATAAGTAATAAAATGTTTATTTTCCATTGTTCTCTCTAAGGGGCTGATCCTATAAAATTTGCCAGTCTAGATGTGGTTTTGCATACAGACACAGGGACAGCCCTCATGGAATTCTATAAAAAAAAAAAAAGTCTGTCCCTCCGAGTGTCAAGATGACTCCCATAGAAATAAATGAGAGCTGTCTGTTAGCTAAAAGTTTGCAAAGTACAGAGGGAGACTCAGGCGTATGTTTAAACTTTAGTATTACTCCTAATACAAATCAAATTACGCTGTTTTCAGTGCACTATACCTTAAATTTGTTATTTTCGTATGCATAGGTTTTACTTTCAGAGTAATTAGTGTCATGAGTATTTTGATAAAAGCTTGCCACCTTTTAAGCTGTAAGAAAAAAACTATGAGATTTGTAGATTGAAAATGTCTACAAAATTATGCTGGGATTTGAGAGACAATTTCATACAGACCCATGGAACGCCAATTTTACGGAAAAACAACAATTAATTTGTATT
Source organism: Bombina bombina (assembly GCF_027579735.1). NCBI lineage: Eukaryota > Metazoa > Chordata > Amphibia > Anura > Bombinatoridae > Bombina > Bombina bombina. Next base: position 769,316,181 of record NC_069499.1, read on the forward strand.
TTGTACTTTTTATGTACAGATTTCTAGCTTTTTTGTGCACATCCAGTGTACTTAAATTACGATTTACGCTATGCATATTTAATATGATTTATTCCTGTGCAGTTTACATGCAGATTTTACGTATTTGATAAAATATACGATTTTTGATAAACAATTTTGTTACAGTTTTTTGATGCACCTTAACAATACAATTTTTTCCTGCGTATTTTTGTGTGAATATTTTTATTATTATTTGTTTTGTGTGATTATTAAAGGGCCACTAAACCCAAAATTTTTATTTCATGATTCAGATAGAGAATACAAATTTAAACAACATTACAATTTACTTCTATTATTTATTTTGCTTCATTTTTTAGATATCCTTAGTTGAAGAAAAAACAATGCACATGGGTGAACCAATCACACAAGGCTTCTATGTGCAGCAACCAATCAGCAGCTTCTGAGCATATCTAGATATGTTTTCAGCAAAGAATATCATGAGAATAAAACATATGAGATAATAGAAGTAAATTATAAAGATGTTTAAAGTAGCATTCTCTTTCTAAATCATGAAAGAAAAAATGTGGGTTTCATGTCCCTTTAAATTACGATTTTCATTGTGCACTTTTGTAATGTATGCATCACCTCATACGAAAATGCAGTATATGCTCCTTGGTGAGACACCCTGTTTTTTAGGATAAAAAGTGAATTTAGAGGATTCCACCAGGGAAATAGAAGGACTGGTGAGCATTCTTATAGAATCTCACCAGCCCAGATACCTTTTTAGAATCGGAACCTTAGTATTTGGCTTTGATTTACAGACAGATATACGAAAAGCAAGCATATGTGTGTACACAACGTGAAAAAATAATGAGATTTTATTTTACCTGCAAGCTCAACCCGTTTTAGGGCTAGATTATGAGTGGAGCACTATTTAGTGCTTTTTCTCACATGCTAACTGCACTAGAGTAAGCTTTTTGTGTGTGCGTTAACGTATTCCACATAGAAGTCAATGGAGCAAAAAAAGTGTAACACCCTACTCGCACGCAAACCCAATCACATATTCTCAAGTGGGCTAAGACGAAATGAAAATATTAATATTTTACATTCCAATGTTCTTCACATTGCAGAATATGTCCTATTTATTCAGAAATACATATTTCTAAATATATATGAATATCTATTTATAAATACATAGAACATACTCCCCTATTCCCCTATGTGCAGAACATTGGAATGTGAAATATTTACAGTAAATACATAGTTAAAACCTTTATTAAATATGAATATTACATAAATATGTTTTTACATGTTTTCATTTACTTGACTGTAATCGCTCCAATGCACTTATACATACTGTATGTGTATATATGTGTACATAAATATTTCTGTGTTTATATGTGTATACGTCTGTAAACACACACACACATATATATATATATATATATATATATATATATATACACACAGACACATACACATAAAGAAATACATATGTACTGTATACATAAATAGACATATATACTGTATATATTTTATTAGATGGTGTTATTATGAGTGTGACTGCACTTTACATGTATTTTTGATGTGTTTTGTGCAACTTTTTATTCGAGCATAATAGCTAACCAGAGCTTTAAAGTCAAGCTAACCCGTCGACACATGAAGTTTAATTGCGCTCAAGCGATCGTGTTTACTTTTAAAGGGACAGTCTACACCAGAATTTTTATTGTTTTAAAAGATAGCTAATCCCTTTATTACCCATTCCCCAGTTTTGCATAACCAACACAGTTATATTAATATACTTTTAACCTCTGTGATTATCTTGTATCTAAGCCTCTGCAAACTGCCCCTTTTTTCAGTTCTTTTGACAGACTTGCAGTCTAGCCAATCAATGCCTGCTCCCAGATAACTTCACGTGCACGAGCACAGTGTTATCTATATGAAATACGTGAACTAACACCCTCTAGTGGTGAAAAACTGTTAAAATGTAATCTGAAAGAGGTGGGCTTCAAGATATAAGAAATTAGCATATGAACCTCCTAGGTTAAGCTTTCAACTAAGAATACCAATAGAACAAAGCAAAATTGGTGATAAAAGTAAATTGGAAAATTGTTTAAAATTACATGTTCTATCTGAATCATGAAAGTTTATTTTGGCCTAGACTGTCCCTTTAACTTGTGATATGTGCACTACACCCGACGTACAAACAGGTGCGATAAACCCGATACCGCTGGTGCATAATTGTTATCTACGCACTTGTAATGTAGCCCTTATTAGGTTGTGGTTTCAAAGCACCAAACCAGTTATTTTATATACACAAATAAACCTGAAAATGCAATTGCTGATACATTTTATACTCTGCAGCGGGGGTCATTTGAAATATATTAAGGGAAAACAATTTTACAGTATACTGTCCCTTTAAAACCCACTCAGGCCTATATCATATTGCAGCACCTGAGCAATATGGCTAGTTAATGTCAGCTTCGTTTTAGCTCATCTTTATAGGGATTAAACACATAGGGGTCTAACTTGTTAAAGCCAACTGCCCAAAGTCGTTCAAAGTCAGCTCCTCAAACTTGAGTTTAAATTAACTTATTCTTAAAGGTACATGAAACCCAAAAATGTTCTTTCATGATTCAGATACAGAATGCAATTTTAAACAACTTTCTAATTTACTTCTATTATCTAATAGGTTTCATTTTCTTGGTATTATTTGTTGAAGGAGCAGCAATGCACTACTGGTTTCTAACTGAACACATGGGTGAGCCAATCACAATCAATATATATATATGCAGGCACCAATCAGCAGCTAGAACCTAGGATCACTGATGCTCCTGAGCTTGCCTAAATAAACCTTTGGGTAAAGGATAACAAGAGAAGGAAGCAAATTAAATAATATAAGTAAACTGGAAAGTTGTTAACAATTGTATTCTCTATCTGAATCATGAAAAAACATTTTTGGGTTTCATGCCCCTTTAAAAATAACTGTTTAAAATGTACTTTATATGAGGTTTTTTTAACAAATATTTAAAGGGACACTAAATCCACAATTTTTCTTTCATGATTCAGGTAGAGAATACAATTTTAAACAACATTCCAATTTACTTCTATTATCTAATTTGCTTCATTCTTTAGATATACTTTGTTGAAGAAATAGTAATGCACATGTGTGAGCCAATCACACGAGGCATCTATGTGCAGCACCCAATCAGCAGCTACTGAGCCTATCTAGATATGTTTTTCAGCTAAGAATATCAATAGATTGAAGCAAATTAGATAATAGAAGTAAATTAGAAAGTTGCTTAAAATTGCATGCTCTATCTGAATCATGAAAGAAAAAATGTGGGTTTTATGCCCCTTTAAGGGAGTCATTTAGTCTCCCATGTGATTGCTGTTGTTGACATTAGCTATAAATTATACTAGATCTTTTTTCTTTAAATAACTTTTATATGTATAGAAGGGCATATAGTAAAAAATAAAAATAAAATAAATGTGACATTAATACAGTAATCAAGGAGGTGCATAACCTTAGACATACAAATAAGTCTTTCACATACAAATAAAGATTTCCTTATCAGTGTTCTAAGTTGCAAACAGAATACACTTTCTGATTTTTTTCCATTTGCTATTAGAAAATCAAACAATCGTAATCATGAAAACCATACAGCATAAACCTTGTACAAGTGTCACTGTAACTTAGCCTATGAAAATTAAGACATTCTCTTCTGTCAGTAAATTAAATTGATCCAAAATAACCTCTCTCCATTTCAAGGTTACCTCCAAATGATCCCAAATCAGCTATTCACATCTTAGGTTTGTTTCCAACATGTAAATTATATTTCTAAGGGAGTTATTACATGACATCTTGTTGGCGAATCAAGAATTCTAGGTATAACCTTCATTTATCTATGACTCTATTAAGACATTGTGTGATATCAGTCATAGGGGTAGATTTATCAAGCAGCGGATGCAGCATTCTACCCCTGTAGTTTCACGTTCCTCTGAAACTGAAGTTAAGAAGCAGCGGTCTTAAGAAAGCTGCTCCTTAGCTCGTCCGCCACCTCTGAGGCAGCGGACAGCAATCATCCCGATCGGATGCGATCGAGATGATTGACACCCCTTGCTAGCGGCTGTGAATATGCAAAGGGCGGCATTACACAAACATTTCACCAGAAATGCTTGTGCAATGATAAATGCTGACAGCGTATGATGTCGGCATTTATCGATGTGCGGTGGACATGATCCTGTACAGCGGATCAAGTTCACGCGCACAATGATAAATCGGCCCCATTGTATTATGTTGCTCACAGATTAAATGTTACAGAAGAAGGGCTTTTAAATTAACCCCTTAACGACCGAGGACGTGCAGGGTACGTCCTCAAAAAAAAGGCAGTTAACGCCTGAGGACGTACCCTGCACGTCCTCGGTGTGGAAAGCAGCTGGAAGCGATCCTGCTCGCTTCCAGCTGCTTTCCGGTTATTGCAGTGATGCCTCGATATGGAGGCATCCTGCAATAACCTTAAATGGCCATCCGGTGCAGAGAGAGCCACTCTGTGGCCCTCTCTGCACCGGACATCGATGGCCGGTATCGTTGGTGGGTGGGAGCGGACTTGGGAGGCGGGTGGGCGGCCATCGATGCGCCGTGTAATGTGCAGGGGGGCGGGATCGGGGGCGGGAGCAACGGGGGCGCGCATGTGAGCGCGCGCGTGCACGGGGGGCGGCGGGCGGGTGCATGCACGGGGCGGGAGCGGGAGGGAACCACTGCACTACAGAAAAAAAAAATCTGAAATAGCTATAATAAATAATAAAAGAATAATGTTTCTAAGTGATCTGCAACTGGTGGGAGGTTGGGGGGGGGGGGACAGCTACACTACAGAAAAGGGGATTTTTAAAAAAAAAAGATTTCTTTTTTTTACTAAACTGGGTACTGGCAGACAGCTGCCAGTACCCAAGATGGCGCCCGCTAAGGCAGAGGGGGAGGGTTAGAGAGCTGTTTGGTGTGGGATCAGTGAGGTTGGGGGCTAAGGGGGATACTACAAAGCAGCATATGTAAATATGCTAAAAAAAAACCTAAAACCCCCCCACAAATATACCTTTTATTTTAGTACTGGCAGAGTTTCTGCCAGTACTTAAGATGGCGGGGACAATTGTGAGGTGGGGGAGGGAAGTGAGCTGTTTGGGAGGGATCAGGGGGTCTGATGTTTCAGGTGGGAGGCTGAGCTCTACACTAAAGCTAAAATTAACCCTGCAAGCTCCCTACAAGCTACATAATTAACCCCTTCACTGCTAGCCATAATACACGTGTGATGCGCATCGGCATTTAGTGGCCTTCTAATTAACAAAAAGCAACGCCAAAGCCATATATGTCTGCTATTTCTGAACAAAGGGGATCCCAGAGAAGCATTTACAACCATTTGTGCCATAATTGCACAAGCTGTTTGTAAATGATTTCAGTGAGAAACCTAAAATTGTGAAAAATTTAACGTTTTTTTTAATTTGATCGCATCTGGCGGTGAAATGGTGGCATGAAATATACCAAAATGGGCCCAGATCAATACTTTGGGTTGTCTACTAGACTACACTAAAGCTAAAATTAACCCTAGAAGCTCCCTACATGCTCCCTAATTAACCCCTTCACTGCGGGGCATAATACACGTGTGGTGCGCAGTGGCATTTAGCGCCCTTCTAATTACCAAAAAGCAATAACAAAAGCCATACATGTCTGCTATTTCTGAACAAAGGGGATCCCAGAGAAGAATTTACAACCATTTATGCCATAATTGCACAAGTTGTTTGTAAATAATTTCAGTGAGAAACCTAAAGTTTGTGAACAAAATTGTGAAAAAGTGAACAATTGTTTTTATTTGATTGCATTTGGCAGTGAAATGGTGGCATGAAATATACCAAAATGGGCCTAGATCAATACTTTGGGGTGTCTTCTAAAAAAAATATATACATGTCAAGGGATATTCAGGGATTCCTGAAAGATATTAGTGTTCCAATGTAACTAGCGCTAATTTTGAAAAAAAGGGGTTTGGAAATAGCAAAGTGCTACTTGTACTTATGGCCCTATAACTTGCAAAAAAAGCAAAGAACATGTAAACATTGGGTATTTCTTAACTCAGGACAAAATTTAGAAACTATTTAGCATGGGTGTTTTTTGGTGGTTGTAGATGTGTAACAGATTTTGGGGGTCAAAGTTAGAAAAAGTGGGTTTTTTCCATTTTTTCCTCATATTATATAATTTTTTTTATAGTTAATTATAAGATATGATGAAAATAATGGTATCTTTAGAAAGTCCACTTAATGGCGAGAAAAACGGTATATAATATGTGTGGGTACAGTAAATGAGTAAGAGGAGAATTACAGCTAAACACAAACACTGCAGAAATGTAAAAATAGCCTTGGTCCCAAACGGACAGAAAATGGAAAAATGCTGCGGTCATTAAGGGGTTAAAAGTAGTAGTAGCATCTTGCTTTATCCAATTGTGGAAGATACCTTTTCTAGCCAATAAAATCATTATTATTTAAAGTTTAGTGTGGTCTTTTCTGATCTTTATCTTATTAAAAACAGGACTAAGGAGGGTAAGTTTTTTTGTGGTGCTCATATATATAGCCAGAAGCACACTTGTCCTCAAAAAGATCGTATTTTTGGCCAATATCAAATGTAGTGCAAGAAACCAGGGTCATGGTATGAATATTTACCACAAATATTTTTTTTTTGTTCTTGTAACCTTAAATCAGTGAATTCAAATCCTGTATAAATTACCTGCTGAATTGCTATAGTTTGGACTTTAAATCCTAGTTAAAGTAAGCTTCAGGTATAAAAAGGCAAGAAACAGTTATTTGTGCCCATTCATTTTAGCCAAGAGACTTGCTTCAACTTGTTTATAATGCCCTATCTGCAGCAAAGGATTTGGCACATCACTTATTTATGGATAAATACCTTGCTATATATGCAATAGCAAGTGTAGTTTGTAATGGCAGTGCCGATCCTCTCAGCGTTTCTATGGATAAATTGCCACATAAATGGACCTCAGAATGGAAAAAAATGAAGAAAATAGTGTACTATTGTTTGGTACAGAACCTGCACTAAAAGGAGTTTACTCACTGGAAGTCACGGTATGGCTGTTTTATTGAGAACTGGTTTGCTCTTGAGAAAGGCAGTTGCACCACTGAAATGCATAGAGCTATTTTTAACTTGTTTTATTAAACTTGAAACCAAATTTTTTTCTTGCTGAGAGTCTCTTTAATAAACACTGTGAATTTTACAGCAACTTCCAGAGCAATATCTTTTGGTACAGAACCTGCACTAAAATAAATGTACTCACTGGAAGTTGTGGTACAATTCACAGTATTTATTGAAGACTCTCAGGAAGAAGAATCTTCAGCTTCAATTTAATAAAACAATTTCAAAATAGCTCTATGCATTTCAGTGATGCAACCGCATTTCTCAAGAGCAAACCAGTTCTCAATAAAAGAGCCATACCGTGACTTCCGTACCAAAGAAAATTGCACTATTTTCATTGAAGTGGCAATTTACAAGGAGAAACTCTGAGAAGATCAGCACCACTATAGCTACAGGAATAGCTATTGGAAAGTCAGATTCTGACTGTGGCTTCCATGAAAGTCAACAGTTTTTCTGTTTCTATTGTTTTTATCCAATAGCAAGTGGACTAGTTTTTTAATAACTGACTTGTACCAAATTTCTATATGCCAGCTGGTTGTAAAGGGTAAAGTGTTTTACTGTGCATGGAACTTATGTACTTATACCACATTCACTTCAATTAAACCTCCAAAACTGCTCAAAGAGCCAGTGGCGACAGAAATAGAGCCATTGCTATTGCAATACTTATTACTACTGACTCTTAGAGCATTCATGGTGGTTTAACACAGGAGCACAAGACATATGTACATATACTACACATACAATAAAAGCTATAACTGAATCAGTTAGAACATGTATTAGAAGCACTTTTGCTAATACACATACATTGTCCAAATGCTTGTATCCTATATTGAAATGTACCTTGGTTCAGCGCATAAATGATCTCAAAATTACCATGGGATATTAGTGAGAGAAAAAAATAACATGCTCAAACAATTCAGAGCATTTTTATTATTTTGTATTATGTTATTTTAAAGGGATATGATACCCAAATGTTGAAGCACATCAAAGTGATGTAGCACAACCGTAAAAAGCGGTCTAGAAAATATCACCTCAACCTCTCTATGTAAAAAAGAAAGATATTTTACTTCAAAATTTCCTCAGTACCCACATCCCATTTTAAAGGGACATTAATTATCCAATCAGGATGCTACTCCCAGGACTTGCAAGGGAGAGAGCATCTGGCATGTGCAGGCATAGTCATGTTATTTCCCTCCTCAGTTTAAGGAAGTTTACTAGGAAATCTTGCAAGATTTCAGTGAAATCTCATGCGATTTCAGTAAAGAATAATATGACATCAGCGCCGATAAAGCTGATTGGCTATTATTATTTTTTTCAACATACAACTGACAGTAGCTGAAGGATAACTGTTCACAGAGGACTTACTCTGGTGAGCTGTAGAACTTTTGAGGTAAAATATATTGAGATACTTATGTGGTATTTCTTGTAAGCTTTTTACAGTTATGCATTCAAGTAATTTAGCATATGAGCATAATTTCCCTTTAAATGTTTGGTGATCAAAATAACACAATTGAAACAGTAATGCATTTATAATGTCAGTGCCAAAATAGCGCCAATCACCATTTACTTATAGGGACACTAAAACACCTTCTTTGTTTTTCTGAAATTGTTTCTCATAAGCCAAACTCCACCAGCAGTTGCCTTATTTGGGAGAGCCAATCCAGGCTTGAGTCTGCAGAATACAATACTAGCCATAGTCATAATTTTAGCTTAAAGTTAATTAGATATGTAGCAGGGTTAGCATTGAGTTTACAGGGTGAATTTTCAGCTCTGATAGTTAGACAATACAATTTTCAGAGCTAAATTGCACAAACAGTAGGCAAAATACATGATGAAAGAATTTAACAAAGTTGTTTTACTGTGCAAAACTGAACTTGTTATAAAAAAAACTTAGAGTGTTTACTGTACCTTTAAGACTAAGATTAACCCTATTTCTACCATACGGCTAGATTATGAGTCTTGAGTTAGCCTTAAAAAGCAGCGTTGAGAGGTCCCAACGCTGCTTTTTAATGCCCGCTGGTATTACGAGTCTGGCAGGTACAGGTGTACCATTCACTTTTTTTCAACGACTCAAGCATACCGCAAATCCCCTTACGTAAATTGCGTATCCTATCTTTTCAATGGGATTTTCCTAACGCCGGTATTACGAGTCTTGGAAGAAGTGAGCGGTACAGCTCCTGTCAAGACTGGTACCGCATTTAAAAGTCAGTAGTTAAGAGTTTTATGGGCTAACGCCGTAGCATAAAACTCTTAACTAAAGTGCTAAAAAGTACACTAACACCCATAAACTACCTATTAACCCCTAAACCGAGGTCCCCCCCCCACATTGCAAACACTTAAATACATTTTTAACCCCTAATCTGCCGACCGGACATCGCCGCCACTGTAATAAATATATTAACCCCTAAACCGCTGCACTCCCACCTCACAAACACTAGTTAAATTTTATTAACCCCTAATCTGCCGTCTCTAACATCGCTGACACCTACCTACATTTATTAACCCCTAATCTGCTGCCCCCAACGTCACCGCTACTATATTAAATGTATTAACCCCTAAACCTAAGTATAACCCTAACCCTAACACCCCCCTAACTTAAATATAATTTCAAATAATCTAAATAAAATTACTACAATTAATTAAATTATTCCTATTTAAAACTAAATACTTACCTATAAAATAAACCCTATTACAGCTACAATTTAACTAATAATTACATTGTTTCTAGTTTAGGGTTTATTTTTATTTTACAGGCAACTTTGTATTTATTTTAACTAGGTACAATAGTTACTATATAGTTATTAACTATTTAATAACTACCTAGCTAAAATAAATACAAAAGTACCTGTAAAATAAAACCTAACCTAAGTTACAATTACACCTAACACTACACTATCATTAAATTATTTCCCTACATTAACTACAATTAAATACAATTAAATACAATTATCTTAATAAAGCCTAACACTAACCCCTCGAAGATCACCCTACCTTGAGACATTTTCACCAAACCGGGCAGAAGTGGTCCTCCAGACGGTCCGAAGTCTTCATCCTATACGGGCAGAAGAGGACCTCCAGATGGGCAGAAGTCTTCATCCAGGCGGCATCTTCTATCTTCATCCATCCGGAGCGGGTCCATCTTCAAGACATCTGACGTGGAGCATTCTCTTCATCCGATGGCCGAAGACTAAATGACGGTACCTTTAAGTGACATCATCCAAGATGGCGTCCCTTCAATTCCGATTGGCTGATAGAATTCTATCAGCCAATCGGAATTAAGGTAGAAAAAATTAAGGTAGGGTGCTCTTAGAGCGGTTAGTGTTAGGTTTTATTAAGGGGGAATTGGGTGGGTTTTAGAGTAGGGTTGGGTGTGTGGGTGGTGGTTTTTAATGTTGGGGGGTATTGTATTTTTTTTACAGGTAAAAGAGCTGATTACTTTGGGGCAATGCCATGCAAAAGGCCCTTTTAATGGCTATTTGTAATTTAGTATAGGGTAGGGATTTTATTATTTTGGGGGGCTTTTTTATTTTATTTGTGGGATTAGGTGTAATTAGTTTAAAAAAATTGTAATTATTTTATTATTTTCTGTAATTTAGTGTTTTTTTCCCCGTAATTTAGATAATTGTATTTAATTGTAGTTAGTTTAGGGAATTAATTTAATTATAGTGTAGTGTTAGGTGTTTATTTTACAGGTAAGTATTTAGTTTTAAATAGGACTAATTTAATTAATTGTAGTAATTTTATTTAGATTATTTTAAATTATATTTAAGTTAGGGGGTGTTAGGGTTAGGGTTAGATTTAGGTTTAGGGGTTAATATATTTATTATAGTGGCGGCGACGTTGGCGGCGGCAGATTAGGGGTTAATAAGTGTAGTTAGGTGGCGGCGACCTTGGGGAAGGCAGATTAGGGGTTAATAATTAAAAAGTAGGTGTTGGCGATGTTGGGGGCAGCAGATTAGGGGTTCATTAGTATAATGTAGGTGGCGGCGGTGTCCAGAGTGGCATATTAGGGGTTAATAATATAAAGTAGGTTGCGGCGATGTCGGGGGCGGCAGATTAGGGGTTAATATTAGGGTTGGGGGAGAAGTGTAGGATCCTACCGCTCCAGCATGAATGCTTCCTCAGTCCGTCTAAACCGGAAGTATACTGTAAGGCCGTTAGAGCTGCCCCTGGAGTGCCGTAGCCGAGTAGTGCCGAATCACAACACCAGATCATAAGTGAGAAAGAAGAATGACAGGCACTGCAGACCAGGTTTAGTTGCACATAAAAAATCCCAATTTATTTGAAATAAAAACGGTAAATACCAATCCAAAAAGTAGGGACCTGGGTAAAGGTGACTCACAAACAGGCTTAGGTGGTGCACAGGTGACTTTCTGATGCGTTTCGCGCCCCCTACAGGTGCTTACTCATAGACACCTAGGTCTGAGGTAAATGGTTTACTTACTATAGGCCAGATAAGTGGTTTATTGTGGGTGTTTGCGCACGTCGGGTTTATCACATCATATTACAAGTTGAAAGCAATTCAAGTTAACGCTTGTTGGGTTAGCGCGTCCTAAGAGCTCTGGTTAACTGTTTTGTGAAACAAAGAAGTGTCACAAAACACATCAAAAATACATTACCAACTATAGTTACAATCATGATGACACAATCTAATAAAAATCATTAAAAAAAATATTGCACAAAAAAGTTAAGGGCTCAAAGATATGAGGTCTCGGGTGTTAGAAAAAAAAAGCGGGCAAAGGGCTTTAACATACATATACAGTACATATCTAAAGATGTATATGTATGTGTGTGTGTATATATATATATATATATATATATATTATATATATATATATATGTTTGTGTGTGTGTACATATGTATTTATTTATTTATATGTGTATATATGTATTTACAGACATGTATACACATGTAAATATATATGTATTTGTATGTAAATACATATATATGTCAACTGACGCGTTTCACGCCGTTATGGAGCTTTCTCAAAGATGGTCAAATGAAGTAGGTCGTGTTCCTCAATTTCCTACACTACTTTGCTTAAGTCCTCTGAACTATGTAAGTTTTAAAGTTTCATAATATATTTTGATAATTTTTATTCTTGAAATTATGCTTTTTGGTATTGTTGCCTTGAGCTTTTGAATCCTGCACATCAGTTTCGTGATAATACATTTTTCTTATGCTATATATATATATATATATATATATATATATATATATATACATCATATATACAGGTATAGATATATATTGTACCAAAATACCATCAGATACATGTAGAAATATTTAAAAGAATAAATAAAATGTATTCTTGGTATGTGAAATATTCATAATTTCATGTCGGGCTAGCACACATGAGAATATGCAATCAGGTTTGCGTAATATTGTAAGTTTGGATTTTTAAGCTCAATGGGTTAGCACGCAACCCAAAACAGTTTAATTTCAACTCATAACACGAGCGCAACCAGATACGTGCAAATACCTTACTTCTAGCATAGTCAACGCTTGAATGTAAGCGTTAATTAGTGATCTACTTGTAATCTGACCCTATATTAATAGTAAAAAACTCTACATAAATTTTAATTAAATATATTTTGTTTTCAAAATGAACAATAGTCCTAAATATTTGGATTTTTGTTATACAGCTACTCAGCACCAACCATAGAACAAATAGTATAAAGAAGTAAACCGTGTCCGATGCATACTACATAGCTGTATGTTTTTGTTGAGAATGTTGTGGATTCTAAGTGCTTGTGTACGTCAATGAATGCAAATTCATCTGCACTAAATCCTGATTTAGAGCAATTGATGTAACTGGTGAAGCTCATTCAAGTTCATGGTTTACTGGTTCAATATAAATAAAAATGAGGGCTTTTATTTTACTCACCTTTAGAACATCAAATGCCCCATTAGACTATATATCTTTTTCAAAATATTTAGTAATAAAAAAGATTTGCCTCCAGCAAAAAAAAATAAATAAAATAAAATAAAAAAAAAATCCCCACTTAAAGTTTTGCATAAGGTGATTTAAAATAAAAACAATCTGAAGGGACTTTAAACTCAAAATGTAATTCCCCATAAAGGGGTAGGTTACAAGAAGAGTTCAAATTATAGCACAGGGGCATTATCTTTTATGCAACCTCGTGCAAAGAAAACTGCATAATCTGGTATTACAAGTGGATAGTTAATAAACAAAGCATTTTAACTTGGCTGAAACGTTTTTTTAGTGCCCAGATACTGAAACTGAATAACACAGGGAGTGCTAATAGTCTGCTTATTGCTATAAAATTACAGTGGTGAGTTAAGTCATACTTGTAATCCAGAATACCCTACTGGTTAAAATGCTGTTTAAAATAAACAAGTATTATAAATAGTATAGCACAGAACTACAGTACTTGTGAACCATTAGCTTAGGGCACGCTATGCTTAGAGCACCATTATATTGGGGCTTGAGTGATGTTAACTCACACAATATCACTATTATTTTTGCACTACACATGTAATTTAGGCCAACAAAAAGTTTGATATCTACTTTCATTACTCATTTAGACCAATTTTCCTGTGAATGAACTCTGTCATTTGTGTTTTTCCCACACTGCCCTAATAGGGGCTGGAATATATCTTTAAGGATCGATAACTGTGACTCTGCAACATTATGCACAGAGATTGCTTGATCAGTGCAGGTAGTCATTCATATATCTATCCCCAATTTAAAACAGTATAGGAGATAAGATAAGTATACTCAAGGAGGTCTTCTAGACTGCAAAACAAAAAGTGCACACCATACAGTCCTGAGCAAAATGGCGTGTCTGAGAGAATCACTCAACAATGCAATAACAGAACATTATAAGAAATTCACAAATACAACCAATTTAATGTCAAGAATGCAAAATACAGATTGTAATAAAGCTGGATTAACCTGCAAAGTTCCATCCCTTTTACAGTGTCTCATTGACCTGTCATGTGAAACGTTGATAAACAAATTATTAGCAGCATGCTGCTGCATTTCTAGTGGATCATATTATGATTTTGGCTTTTTGAAATTTAGGTCCAGAATATGAATGGATCGCAAACGTTTGCACCCAAGCAATGTGAAGTTTATCATTGGGTTTGCGCTCATTGGGCTTACCGTTCGTATTACGAGTTAAAAGTAAACGGGATTCCTTGAGCAATGATTACAACAAATTCAGAGCTCTGGTTAACTGTTTTGCAAAACAGACATACAGGGAGTGCAGAATTATTAGGCAAATGAGTATTTTGACCACATCATCCTCTTTATGCATGTTGTCTTACTCCAAGCTGTATAGGCTCGATTCGAAAGCCTACTACCAATTAAGCATATTAGGTGATGTGCATCTCTGTAATGAGAAGGGGTGTGGTCTAATGACATCAACACCCTATATCAGGTGTGCATAATTATTAGGCAACTTCCTTTCCTTTGGCAAAATGGGTCAAAAGAAGGACTTGACAGGCTCAGAAAAGTAAAAAATATTGAGATATCTTGCAGAGGGATGCAGCACTCTTAAAATTGCAAAGCTTCTGAAGTGTGATCATCGAACAATCAAGCGTTTCATTCAAAATAGTCAACAGGGTCGCAAGAAGCGTGTGGAAAAACCAAGGCGCAAAATAACTGCCCATGAACTGAGAAAAGTCAAGCGTGCAGCTGCCAAGATGCCACTTGCCACCAGTTTGGCCATATTTCAGAGCTGCAACATCACTGGAGTGCCCAAAAGCACAAGGTGTGCAATACTCAGAGATATGGCCAAGGTAAGAAAGGCTGAAAGACGACCACCACTGAACAAGACACACAAGCTGAAACGTCAAGACTGGGCCAAGAAATATCTCAAGACTGATTTTTCTAAGGTTTTATGGACTGATGAAATGAGAGTGAGTCTTGATGGGCCAGATGGATGGGCCCGTGGCTGGATTGGTAAAGGGCAGAGAGCTCCAGTCCGACTCAGACGCCAGCAAGGTGGAGGTGGAGTACTGGTTTGGGCTGGTATCATTAAAGTTGAGCTTGTGGGGCCTTTTCGGGTTGAGGATGGAGTCAAGCTCAACTCCCAGTCCTACTGCCAGTTTCTGGAAGACACCTTCTTCAAGCAGTGGTACAGGAAGAAGTCTGCATCCTTCAAGAAAAACATGATTTTCATGCAGGACAATGCTCCATCACACACGTCCAAGTACTCCACAGCGTGGCTGGCAAGAAAGGGTATAAAAGAAGAAAATCTAATGACATGACCTCCTTGTTCACCTGATCTGAACCCCATTGAGAACCTGTGGTCCATCATCAAATGTGAGATTTACAAGGAGGGAAAACAGTACACCTCTCTGAACAGTGTGTGTGAGGCTGTGGTTGCTGCTGCACGCAATATTGATGGTGAACAGATCAAAACACTGACAGAATCCATGGATGGCAGGCTTTTGAGTGTCCTTGCAAAGAAAGGTGGCTATATTGGTCACTGATTTGTTTTTGTTTTGTTTTTGAATGTCAGAAATGTATATTTGTGAATGTTGAGATGTTATATTGGTTTCACTGGTAAAAATAAATAATTTAAATGGGTATATATTTGTTTTTTGTTAAGTTGCCTAATAATTATGCACAGTAATAGTCACCTGCACACACAGATACCCCCCTAAAATAGCTAAAACTAAAAACAAACTAAAAACTACTTCCAAAAATATTCGGCTTTGATATTATTGAGTTTTTTTGGGTTCATTGAGAACATGGTTGTTGTTCAATAATAAAATTAATCCTCAAAAATACAACTTGCCTAATAATTCTGCACTCCCTGTATATACAAATATAAATACATAAATACATATGTATACATAATTAGACATATATAGAAGTGCATTGGAACCCTTTGCAGATGCATTGCACAAGGAAGTTCTTGTGCAATAGTACATCTGGGTAGCTGATATACTGTGTTCACTGCCCATTCGACACAAAGGCTGTTGGACAGGTTCCCAAGTCGGGTACCTTGTCAGCCTGCTGTTTATTACATGGGGCCCCATGTATCTATGACTTCAGGTTGTAAGAAATTTCTGAGGTAAATTGAACTATAATTGTTGAAGGCAGATGATTCAGGGGTATCAATTTTTTAAGCACCTACAGCAGCAGGGCCTGATTCTCAATTCTCTAAAACTCTCTGGTCTGATCAGATTATCTAAGAAGTCTTGTCAGCGTTGTGAGGTCCGGCAGATCATTTTAGAAGAGCAATTTTTAGCTTAAGGTTAAAGATTAGGTTAGGTTGCTTGGGTGGGGCTATTATAGGAACAACACAATTAGTTACTCAGTTCTGCTTTATAGATAGAATGACACCTCTCTGAAAATTTGCATATAAAATTCTACCATAGGTTGTTTATCGCCTCACTTGATATCTTGCTGAATCAAGATATAGTAGCACTATGTTGTTGAACTTATATTTAATCATGACTGCTTTTAAGTATAAGTATACTGGTCTGAGAGTGGTTATTGAAGTTGAGTAATGTGAAATTGTAAGATACCTGCTGTTGTCTGTCTGAGGGCCTGTAGGAAGATCGATTTTGTAGGATGTGAATATGAAGGTCATTGGGAGAGTATTCACTGTGCATATTATAGAATGTTACTTGTGTGGATTGTCAGTCTTCATCTTTAAAGTTACTACAGCTGTGAAGCATTAGTGTGCAGCTATGTAAGGTTGCTAATTTTAAATGTTCAGCTCCAGGTTTTAGTGTTATTGAATATCATTGAGCAAGCTACTGTGTTATTTAATACAGTACAAGTATAAAGGAGGCTACTACTGTGGTACTATGATGCAGGTCTAACCAGGTTCACTTACATTTATGGGATAGCAGTATTTTGGGCTAAGACAAGTATATATAGCAAATATTTTAGAGATGGTATTAGTGCAGTTATCTGGGGTAGGCACTGTTCTAAGGCATCATTTTGCATTCATGTTGAGCACTAATATAGTACAGTATGTAACACAGGATCATTAGAAATGATTCTATGAGTGTTTTCACTATGCAGGTATGGAGGCATTTTGCTTTGGAGTATTGTTGTACATACCTCAAAGAGGTGATTTATCAGTTATATTGGGATCCAGGATTGACTGGAGTTACTAAGAGGGCAATACAATAAATTATAGGTGCGCAAACCAAAAAGGAATGCTAAAGTTGATACTATAAAAAGTGAAAAGTAGGACTACAACTGGTTACAATTTTGGTAACTAATCTAACCAAAATTTTATAGACCGGTCCTAAATAAAATTTTGGTTAGATTAGTTAATAAAATTTGGTTAGTTTAATTTATTAATTTATGTGGTTATTTTTATGAAATCTAAATGAATTTATGAGATTCTATTAAATGATTTTAAAACATATATATTTCTTTAAATCCCCTAATTGTGTTTTTTGATAAATTCATGTTTATAAAGTATACTAATAAATTTGTTTAAATTTAAATCAAATTGAATTAATTTATTCATGAGCTTGGATTAGCGCCTCAAATCTAGACACATTTATCTGTTATTGAATGATATATATATTCAAGTTGCACTTGGTTACCTAATGGAATTTTTTTGGTACCAGTTGTAGTCCTACTTTTCACTTTTTATACTATCAACTTTAGCATTCCTTTTTGGTTTGCGCACCTATAATTTATTGTATTACCCTATTTGTTCTTTTGGGGAGTTTTAGGAATTCCTCCTTTTTTATAGGTGTTTGGTTTTAGTTCATTTTACGCTTGTCTTTATCCTTTCTTTTCTTGATTGGAGTTACTGACATGGGATTGAGCATTGTTGGACCTTTCCACATGTACTTCCTTTAGAATATAAGATCACAAGTCCACCTGCGGTGTTTATTGTCTTATGTAAAGATGGTTTATAGAGATAGATTAAAGGGCAGGGACCTCTACCATTTATGATTTATGCAAATGTTTTCTGATTTTTGTACACTACTACTGTATACTTAACTACTGCTACAGTGCTGCACGATATGCTGGCACTTTATAAATAAACAGTAAGAATTCAAATGATAATTTAGAGTTTTTTGTAATCATTTAAAAAAGAGCCTTCTAAGCTGTTTAAATAAGAGGTTTTCTTTCACTTAAAAAATGCCTATAACCCCTTTTTTATTTTAAAAATCTTATTAAGGTATATAAATAAACCGGAAATAAGGAATTCACTGCTTGAATATGAAAACAATATGCACAAAAATAAACAAATATGTAAGGAATAGGCACAAAGTTAAAGAGAAGAAGAGCACTATGAATGTTGAAAGAGGGATATGAAAAGTGTTGGCTAGAGAAGCGGAGATCACTTTTATTTGGTGACACTGCTTCAGACATTGTGGGTGTGTATAGTTCATTGGGAAGGATCTGCGTTTTCTTTAGTGTGGAATGAGACCTCTTTGGTCAACCTATGTACAAATCTGGCAATGTCTATTGTCAATTATAGATATTATAAAATGTTACTGTTAATTGAGGGTGATTATAAAGTGAATTGTATAGGGATTGCATAGGGAATCTGTGTGCTCATGTGGGGAGGAAACTGTTGCAAGTTATATGTGTTCAATGTTGATGTGTTGGTGTATCAGCTTATAGCCTTGATTGTGGTTACAGCTCTAGGGATTCAATAACGACTTCTCTTAATGCTCATTGTAATTTAAGAAGAGGTTCATATTCCGGTTATTAATAAACTCTGTTTAGAATTGAAGAGGTGTGTTAATTTCTACTCACAGAGCAATGGGGTATGTCCTTAACAGTCAGTGACCTTTAACAGGAGGTACACAACTGATACTGCTGTATTAATTTCAATTTAAAATGTAAAAGTATTCACTTAAAAATATTTCAGAGAAACGTTTTCCCCCCAAAATGTTTACATTATATCTGTATAAGGTAACTTTAATATATATATATATATATATATATAAAAACGTTTTTAGTATGTCCCCTCAAATAAATGGTGTGTTGTGTCCTTTAGAGTGAAGTCCACAAAATAGGGTAACAGAATAATGGATCCCTGACCATAAAACAATTAAATCACACGGAAGAGTTCCTTGTTAATAAAATCCTTTTATATTGTATACAGTCTCCACGCCCAAAGCAATCTTTTGCTTTATCCAAGTGAGATTAATTGTTTCTCTTGATGTGGAGTGTAAAAATTTAGTTTTTTATTATATTTATCTATCTAGTGCCTGTTTGTCTATCATCTATATATCTATTTATTTATCTATCCATCTCATTTTGTCATTCTTTCTATCTATGTATGTATAGTGTGCTTGTGTGTATTACATTTTATACTTTAATCCACCTTCAGATGTTATTTTTAATAAAGTGTTAATTCAATTTGCTTGCTTTTCTTTCCAATTCATAAACATCTGTGAACAAATATTTTTTTTATAAGCTGCACTGAAGATCCTGCCTGAAAATATTCACCTTGTGTCTACAAGTGGAAATCTTATTTATACAACAAAGATATTAGATCTAGTTCCTATACATATAAAACTGAATTATATTTTGCTCACATGATTTGGTGCTTGTATTTGAAAAACTGTTCTATATTGGGTGTCTAGCATTGGTTAAATTTCAATATAAAGGCATATCAAATTTGACAATTGACATTTTGCATTTATTCAGAAAAGACAGATCTCATATTTAAATTGTCCAAATTTGACATCACTGGGCTTTCTGCTGGTCTTCCACCTGCTAAAATGTTTCAATTGCTAAAATTGAACCAAAAAAAAGCTGTGATTAACACTGAGAAACTTCAAGGAGCATTTAAATAATTTATGGAGGGAATTCTGAAATTACATTGTTGATTTTTTTTAGATGCAAATTATTATCAGCCAATGAGTAACCTTATCTTAGATATATGTTATAGACAAACATTTACTTGTTGTTAGTGTCACAATCAATTTACAGCATAAACCAAACCTTTTATAGATAAAATTACTACCTTTATATTTAATCATATTTTTTTTTGAGTAATTACTTTATACTTGACCCACTTCCTTGTTAACCTGTGTAACTGTCTTTCAAATATTTAATCCTAGATGCCCTCTCACTACCTTAAGTTAAATCTCTCGTAATCCCCTACCCCAAAAAACTCTACAACTGTTGACTATAACAACACTTCAACGCCTCATGCCATTATTATTATAATTATTATTATTATGATGATTGTTACTGGTTACTTATAAATTGCCAACAGATTCCACAGCACTGTACAAAGTAAAATGCATTTATGGGGTACATTACAATACGCTAACCAGTATAATAGAGTAGATCACATTTGTGAGGTTACATTATAATCACTGCAGTAGTTAAAATGACAAAATAGAGAGGAATTCCCTGCCATTGAGCGCAATCAGTGCTTAGAGCACTTTTATTCAGGTAGGGAGGCTCTAAAGCTTACAATCTAAAGAACTACCTATTGGGAAAAAACGACTCAGATATTTCATTTACTCCTCACATCCAGTCCTTGGGCAATTCCTGCCAATTCCACCAAAAAAATCTCCAAAATTTACCACTTCTACACACAAAACGCAACTAAGATTTGAATCCACCCTTTCATCATATCCTGCCCTCACTATTGCAGTGCTTTCCTCTCTGTTCTCATTAGCTGACATCAGTCCTCTTTATTTATTTTCCAGGATGATTTTCCTCACACTTCAGTCCTCATCTGTTGCAGCTGTATGTCAATCCCTCCATTTGTTTTCTGTAACCTCTAGAATAAAATTACAAATCTGAACCGTAACATTCAATGCCCTCAACAAGACTGGTCCTATAGCTCTGCCCTTGTCTGCAGATACTCTCTGACCCAACCCTTAAAACCTTTACTGCTCAGTGATGCATACACTTTAGGGTAACCTTTCCTTATCCAAGTTTCACTCCTTCTGTCGTAAGCCTCCCCCTTTAGCCTGTAAGCCATTAAAGACCAGTTCTACTGTAAGCACCTTAATATAAGTAATTTCTGGCCTGGGCCGTCTACTCATTCATATGGTCTATTCTTACCTCTTATAAATGTTACCATTGTATATCTCACCTACATTTATAGTGGTGCAGAATCTGTTTTCTATCTACAAATACATGATAATAATAATAGTACTACTACTACTACTACTACTACTAATATTATACTTGAATCCAGATGATCTATTTTGGCACGTGAGTTCTTCTATCACCTACTGTTGGTTGATATTTCCTCTAGATATTCTGCCCATTTTTGTTCTCGTCCCTTCCACTTTCTGTTCATTTCCCTGTTGCCCTAATGCTCATACCTTTCTGCCATTTTTCAACTTTAGATAAATGATAATACATTATATTTTGTAACTTGTATCACATTTAACATTAACTTTTGTAAGTAAGATTTTGGTCTCTGCATCTGTCTCTGATAAACATTTGATTAGCTGTAATTGTCAGTTATTGTAGCCCCTGAAATATTATGATTTCACACACTGCTTAGTCATTTTTGCTTCTTTAAATGAAAACTATGAAGGACTGCAAATATAATTAATTTGTTGGTGACCCCTTGTAACACAACTGACCAATAGTTGTTCTGTTTGCAGTATATGACTATTAGGAGAATGCAGGAGGTAAATAGGGTTCCCAGGTGTCCAGTATTGTCAGTCCAGTAAAATCTCTATATAAAAAAGTGCTGCACACTTAAATTTACAGTTTTTATAAAAACAGCCCATGCCCCTATCCATTGGAAATATGGTACCAAAAATAAGTCACACTGCACAAGCACTCTATACTATGTGGTAATGACAGCCAAGGGTGTAGCAAAGTAACTGTCCTATGTGTTACTGACTGTCAGCAGGAGTTAATACAAAGCTCTATGTGTGGTACTGGTGATAAAATATGTGGACTATGTTTGTTACTAGCAACCTTTGAAGGTGTAAAATCACTACTATGTTTTCTACCAGCAGCAAAAGATGTAAAAATATTGCCTTATGTGCGTTATTGGAAACTAAAGGGTGATAGAATCACTTATTTTTGCATATTGAGAGCAACGAGGAAAGATAAAATCACTGTTTCTGGTAGCCAAGCCAATAAAATCACTGCTCTTTAGTGAAAAATATGTCTGGGTCTAGGCTCTAGACCAGGGTAAAACAAAAAGTAGAGTTTTTGGGAGGGGCCACTGTTTGACCACACCCATTGCCAATCCTCAGTCACATGCAGATTCATTGTTTAGTATTTTTTTTGAAGGACACTGAAAACCCTAGTGGGATCGCAAATGCTTTGAGCTACCTTCTTACACATTTATTTATTCAAAGGGAAAGTCAAGATAATAAATACATTTTCTGTAACAGTTTAATTTGTGACAGTAATATAAAGTATCTCTGTAAACACCCCTGTCCACTCCCATGGCCACTGCATTGTTTTATTATAATCAGCAAGCCCCAAATGATTGCATGCTTATCGCAGTGCAGTCTGCTGTGATATCTTATTTGAAGCTACTGCGCATGTGCAGCAGGTTGCTGAGTGCGCTATAGAAAATCAATTGCAGGGAGTAATGGAATTTAGGTTGTCTGAACTACTTGTTGCTTGTTGAAATAACAATAAAAACGCTTTGACCTTGTTGAAGAAACAAATTTAAGTGATTCTGATACTATTTAAAAAAGTATTATATATTACTGTCACAAAGGAATCTGTTACAGAGAAGATTTATTACCTTAACTGTCCCTTTAAAAAATGGTAAAATATGCCAAGCTGAAGTTGATTAATCAGTGGGCACTATCTATTGAGTGTTATGTGGGCTCTAAGGGCCTCCTTCTCTTAAAGGGACATGAAACCCAAATGGTTTCTTTCACGATTCAGATAGAACATACAATTTTAAACAACTTTTCAATTTACTTCTATTATCTAATTCACTTCATTCTGTTGAAATCATTTGCTGAAAAGCATATCTAAATAGGCTCAATAGCTGCTGATTGGTGGCTGCACATAGATGCCTCTTGTGATTGGCTCACCCATGTGCATTGCTATTTTTTAAACAAAAGATATCTGAAGAATGAAGCAAATTAAATAATAGAAGTAACTTGGAATGTTGTTTAAAATTGTATCTGAATCATGAAAAAAAATGTTTGAGTTTCATGTCCCTTTAAATTCTCTAGGCTTGTGAGAATCTCTAAAAAAAATCTGGTCATTACTATGAACCCCCCTGCTGCAAATATTTACAAGCAGTTTTTACCTTGAGGACAGTGTGATCAACTGTTCAAATATGTTCACTATATTTAAAGGGACAGTCAACACCACAATTGTTGTTGTTTTAAAAGACAGAAAATCCCATAATTACCTATTCCCCAGTTTTGCATAATCAACACAGTTATAATAATACACATTTTACCTCTTTGATTACCTTGTATGTAAGCCTCAGCAGACTGCCCCTTTATTTTCAGTTCTTTTGACAGACTTGTATTTTAGCCAATCAGTGCTCACTCCTCTGTAAATTCACGTGCATGAGCTCAAAGTTATCTATATGAAACACATGAACTAACGTCCTCTAGTGGTGAAAAACTGTCAAATGCAGAGACGGCCTCCAAGGTCTAAGAAATTAGCATATGAACCTCCTAGGTTTAGCTTTCAACTAAGAATACCAAGAGAACAAAGCAAATTGGTGATAAAAGTAAATTGGAAAGTTGTTTAAAATTACATGGCCTATTTGAATCATGAAAATTATTTTTTTTGGACTTGACTGTCCCTTTAAGCATGTTAGGGCAAAATTGTGATCTAAAAATCATTTAAAACTAGTATATGAAAACTTGTTACAAAATTGTTTTACAAAAAGTTGTATTTTATGGGAAAATTAATTAATTAAAAAATGAAGGAAAATAAACTATTTAAAGCAGTGGAAATTGTAGTAAAACTACACTGCCTAGGCAAAAAAATTGAAAGTTGTATTTATGATATGAAATCCAAAGGGTATAATTTTCCTTATTGTAAAATGAGTTTCCCTGCCTCTGTTAGTGGGCTGAACAGGGGTGTTCCATGGAAGTAAAGCTATGAGATTGTATGAAAATACTCAAAACACTTATTATCCTAATAGAAAAAACACATGAATAAGAAAATAGAGGAGATGTAAAATACATTGAAAACAGTTATATCTGATTTACATTGGCTGCAGTATTTCTTTTTTAAAAGTTGCCCCATGCTAACTTCACCCTCCCCAGCAAAATTTCACTTTCCAGTTAGCTCCATTACTTTCTAGGGGACAGTCCCCGTGATTGCTGTTTTTTTTTACGTTTGATGTTATGTCCCAGAAAACACTAATGTGTGAATCTGCTATATTGTTGAAGCCTCCACTTTACACTATTCTTTACACCAATTAGAGATGTATAATTGGCACAGCTTACATTAAATTGTTGTTTAGCCCAACCACATCAACAATCAAATCAATGCATGTTTTTCTGGTTTATGGACTTTTAACTTTGTTCTAGTCAATTAGATTTTACTTTAATCATAGCTCCTCCACTACTTTTCTTTTTGGTGTATGTTCAAGACTGGCATTGGGATGCTACTTATTAAGGTTGTATCATGCTATTGGTGCACCTGGTGCAGTAGGTGGTGGCAAGTTGTTGGAAGCACTTATTTGCTCACAGAAAAATTCCTGGCATCAGAAAAAGAGAGGTAATAGAGGAAGGGGATTAGCTTTGTGGATTATATGACTCCTTAGGACTAGATAGGTGATTGTAAGTATAACGGGGTGATGACTTGCTCTTTTGCATCAACCCTAATTTTCCAGTATTACTATTATTTAAACTGGTGACTTGAGACTTTAATCAATTGAATGTAATTGTGTTTGTTGTGGGTATAAGCACTCTGGGTACTTTGGAATTGATGCATACTTCCTAGTGTTTTGTTGGGGGACTGTTACAGGACGGGTGGGACTGGACATTTGGTGGGTGGTGACGAGGGTCGTCAGTGAGCAGTGGGGGGATCCTTGACAGAGAGGTGGTGGTAAAACCGAGTGATGATCACAGTTGGGTGGGCACATGGGAGGCAGCTATTATATTGAGGGGCCCCTGGCCTCACTGGTGACACCACTGGGAGTAATTTATTAGGTTCTGTGGTTAGTAATAGTATTTTTTTATTGTGGAAAGTGGAATTATATATGGATTATTAGTGTGGTGGTTTTGGAATCGTTATTCATGTCATACTGAGAATGTGTGTGGGGTATGCAGTTATTTTTTTTAGGGATTTGGGGGATTGTTTTGACTGTTATGATGGGTGTCTGTGAGACATTTGTGGGGGTCTGTCATTATGTTGATGGGATTCTTAACTGAGGGTTACTTTTTATGGTTTTGAGGGTATTTTTGCCAGTCATGTATTTGTATCTGCATTGTATTTAAGTTTATGCTGATTTGTCAAGCTAGTTTGAGAGATCTAGGGGGTGACTGCTGTGGTCTGGAATTTAAGGTTGTGCATAATGTGATGACTAGGGGAAAATTACAACTTTGAACACACTCAGGATTAAATTCCTACTGAACATTGTTCACTTTCATTCCTCTCAACTGCTAAAAATAAAAATATTTATGCTCTAGCATTAGTGTAATCTTGGATGACATTTTCAGTCAACAGAATTGTATATGCATTTAAATAGTTTTCCTCTTCTTTTTTTCACTAGTAACACAAGTGGTAAATAATAGCACTTCACTGTAGGTGTCTATAATGGATTTGAAGGTTCAGAATTACTTTTGGTGTTTAATGTCAAGTGGCTTGAGATTTTAATTGGTTGAGATATAACAATATTGCTGCTGTTCCATCAGTCTATAATTTTCTTAAATAACTGTTTTCTTAATTTTAGGTAAAAATATGAATGTCTGTTGAGGTGTAAATGCAATGGCATAGTTGATATCAAGTGTTGTTAAACCAGAAGTTTTATAGATGAGAAAAAAACTATTCTCATTACTACTATTCCTTGATACCTAACACCAATAAAATATGAGATCTACTTAGAGGTCATTAGTAGTATCAGGAGTAAAATAGTATATTATATTTTATATAATCATAGACATTAATATTTCTAGCCAAGCAATGTATGTTGTTATCAATGAAGATATTAGTTTTTTTTTCTCAAGCTATATGTTTAAACATAGGAGGAAAAGAGGTTGAATATATTTTTCTTTCCTTGGGTTGAGGACATGTCTGGAGTCTTATCCTGGGGAACGTTAGTAAAAGAGCCTTTTGCTTAGCTACTAGCCAACCTTGGTGTCATGTTACCACTCTTGGGAAATGTTTATGACATAGTTAATGTAAAAATGACCCATTATTCACTAGACATTAAATAAATAGTCCTTCATATTAGACATGTGTATTTGTTTCATTAATGAAACACGGATATTCATGTAATTTTCACGAAACAAATATCTGAATAAATGCACAATGAAATTTAAAGAAAAGTAAGAAACGCTGTTGAAATGCAGCAATATTAATTTGATTCCTTTAAATTACACTAGCGGGTTTAATTATTACCTGTAGTTCACTGGAGAAAAACGCATATTCCGATCCTTCTTCACACAGCCCCAGAACACGGTAATAGGAGGCCTAGAGTGTTGTATCACAGGGTCTGCGCTAAAGGCGAATGTCTTTTAGCACAGGCACTGAGATCCGCTGCATTAAGCCTCCTAATAGTGCACCCTCAGGCTCTGTGAAGAAGGATAAGGATTAGCGCGGCTCTTCAGCATTCTAGAGGTAAGTATGTAATGCTACAGGTAAAAATTTTCACCTGAAGCAAAGAAAGATTTACATTGAATGTTGCATGAATTTTCAGTATTCCTTTAGTTTAAAACAAAACGTATACCAAATAGCACGGGCCATATATAAAAAAAAAACTACATTTTTAAAATATTTTTTACGAACGATTCTGCTGAACCAAATTTTAACCCGTGCACATCTCTACTTCATATTCTCTTTCAAATGAGGGGACACTTTATCCTCTAAATAAAGCATGATTGATGGAAAACAAATTCCTCAACTCATTATACACTTTTAAAACATGACCAAGGGTGTGGAATCTGTATCTCTTTCTATTTTATATTTACTAAATTAATAAATGATTTCATACACCTGTAAGATCCTCAGGGGGGTAGTTATCAAGCCGTCTACTTTTCTGGCTTCGCCGGCCCAATACGCCCGCCTAAGCTCGCCTACCTTCGCTGCCGCGGACCAGAAAAAATACGCCTAAGTTATCAAATAAAGCTGTCAAAAAGCCGCGGGGCGATGAGCAGCGGACTGTGACAGTTATCACTCATCCGATCTCGCTGCCCTTCGGCTTTTTCCCAGCTTTATTGCTAGCCTGTCACTAAGCACTCACACTAAACTGCACTGTTCTACCCCCTATACCGGCGCCCCCCGGAGCCCCCCGCAACTAAATAAAGTTACTAACCCCTAAACCGCCGCTCCTAGACCCCGCCGCAACTCTTATAAATGTATTAACCCCTAAACCGCCGCTCCCGGACACCGCTGCCACCTACAGTATACCTAGTAACCCCTATCCTGCCCCCCCTACACCGTCGCCCTCTATTATAAAATTATTAACCCCTAAACCTAAGTCTAACCCTAACCCTAATGCCCCCCTAACTTAAATATTAATTAAATAAATCTAAATAAATTAACTCTTATTAACTAAATGAATCCTATTTAAAACTAAATACTTACCTATAAAATAAACCCTAATATAGCTACAATATAAATAATAATTATATTCTAGCTATCTTAGGATTTATTTTTATTTTACAGGTACCTTTCAATTTATTTTAACTAGGTACAATAGCTATTAAATAGTTATTAACTATTTAATAGCTTACCTAGCTAAAATAAACTGAAATTTACCCCTAAAATAAATCCTAACCTAAGTTACAATTACACCTAACACTACACTATACTTTAATAAATTATTCCTATTTAAAAATAAATACTTACCTGTAAAATAAACCCTAAGATAGCTACAATGTAATTAATAATTATATTATAGCTATCTAGGATTTATATTTATTTTACAGGTAACTTTGTATTTATTTTAGCTAGTTAGAATAGTTATTAAATAGTTATTAAATATTTAATAAATACCTAGCTAAAAGAAATACAAAATTACCTGTAAAATAAATCCTAACTTAAGTTACAATTAAACCTAATACTACACTATCATTAAATTAACTAAATAAACTACCTACAAATAACTACAATTAAATAAAATTACATAAACTAACTAAAGTACAAAAAATAAAAAAAGCTAAGTTACAAAAAATAAAAAAAGCTAAGTTACAAAAAATAAAAAAATAAGTTACAAACATGTTAAAAATATTACAACAATTTTAAGCTACTTACACCTAATCTAAGCCCCCTAATAAAGTAACAAACCCCCCCCAAAATAAAAAAAATCCCTACCCTATTCTAAATTAAATAAATTTCAAAGCTCTTTTACCTTACCAGCCCTTAAAAGGGCCATTTGTGGGGGCATGCCCCAAAAAGTTCAGCTCTTTTGCCTGTAAAAGAAAAATACAACCCCCCCCAACATTAAAACCCACCACCCACATACCCCTAATCTAACCCAAACCCCCCTTACAAAAACCTAACACTAATCCCCTGAAGATCATCCTACCTTGAGTCGTCTTCACTCAGCCGAGCCACCGATGGAACTGAAGAGGACATCCGGAGCGGAAGAAGTTAATCCTCCAAGCGGCGCTGAAGAAATCTTCCATCCGATGAAGTCATCATCCAGGCGGCGCTGAAGAAGTCTTCGATCCGGCCGATGTCATCTTCAAAGAGGCGCTGAAGAGGTCTTCTATCCGGGCGAAGTCATCTTCCAAGCCGGGTCTTGAATCTTCCTTCCGCCGACGCGGAACCACCTTCTTCACCGACGGACTACGACGAATGACGGCTCCTTTAAGGGACGTCATCCAAGATGGCGTCCCCTCAATTCCGATTGGCTGATAGGATTCTATCAGCCAATCGGAATTAAGGTAGGAAAATCTGATTGGCTGATGGAATCAGCCAATCAGATTCAAGTTCAATCCGATTGGCTGATCCAATCAGCCAATCAGATTGAGCTCGCATTCTATTGGCTGATCGGAACAGCCAATAGAATGCGAGCTCAATCTGATTGGCTGATTCCATCAGCCAATCAGATTTTTTCTACCTTAATTCCGATTGGCTGATAGAATCCTATCAGCCAATCGGAATTGAGGGGACACCATCTTGGATGACGTCCCTTAAAGGAGCCGTCATTCGTCGTAGTCCGTCGGTGAAGAAGGTGGTTCCGCGTCGGCGGAAGGAAGATTCAAGACCCGGCTTGGAAGATGACTTCGCCCGGATAGAAGACCTCTTCAGCGCCTCTTTGAAGATGACATCGGCCGGATCGAAGACTTCTTCAGCGCCGCCTGGATGATGACTTCATCGGATGGAAGATTTCTTCAGCGCCGCTTGGAGGATTAACTTCTTCCGCTCCAGATGTCCTCTTCAGTTCCATCGGTGGCTCGGCTGAGTGAAGACGACTCAAGGTAGGATGATCTTCAGGGGATTAGTGTTAGGTTTTTGTAAGGGGGGTTTGGGTTAGATTAGGGGTATGTGGGTGGTGGGTTTTAATGTTGGGGGGGTTGTATTTTTCTTTTACAGGCAAAAGAGCTGAACTTTTTGGGGCATGCCCCCACAAATGGCCCTTTTAAGGGCTGGTAAGGTAAAAGAGCTTTGAAATTTATTTATTTTAGAATAGGGTAGGGATTTTTTTTATTTTGGGGGGGTTTGTTATTTTATTAGGGGGCTTAGATTAGGTGTAAGTAGCTTAAAATTGTTGTAATATTTTTAACATGTTTGTAACTTATTTTTTTATTTTTTGTAACTTAGCTTTTTTTATTTTTTGTACTTTAGTTAGTTTATTTAATTTTATTTAATTGTAGTTATTTGTAGGTAGTTTATTTAATTAATTTAATGATAGTGTAGTATTAGGTTTAATTGTAACTTAGGTTAGGATTTATTTTACAGGTAATTTTGTATTTCTTTTAGCTAGGTAGTTATTAAATAGTTAATAACTATTTAATAACTATTCTAACTAGCTAAAATAAATACAAAGTTACCTGTAAAATAAATATAAATCCTAAGATAGCTATAATATAATTATTAATTATATTGTAGCTATCTTAGGGTTTATTTTACAGGTAAGTATTTAGTTTTAAATAGGAATAATTTATTAAAGTATAGTGTAGTGTTAGGTGTAATTGTAACTTAGGTTAGGATTTATTTCACAGGTACATTTCTCTTTATTTTAGCTAGGTAAGCTATTAAATAGTTAATAACTATTTAATAGTTATTGTACATGGTTAAAATAAATTGAAAGTTACCTGTAAAATAAATATAAATCCTAAGATAGCTATAATATAATTATTAATTATATTGTAGCTATCTTAGGGTTTATTTTACAGGTAAGTATTTAGTTTTAAATAGGAATAATTTATTAAAGTATAGTGTAGTGTTAGGTGTAATTGTAACTTAGGTTAGGATTTATTTCACAGGTACATTTCTCTTTATTTTAGCTAGGTAAGCTATTAAATAGTTAATAACTATTTAATAGTTATTGTACATGGTTAAAATAAATTGAAAGTTACCTGTAAAATAAATATAAATCCTAAGATAGCTATAATATAATTATTAATTATATTGTAGCTATCTTAGGGTTTATTTTACAGGTAAGTATTTAGTTTTAAATAGGAATAATTTATTAAAGTATAGTGTAGTGTTAGGTGTAATTGTAACTTAGGTTAGGATTTATTTCACAGGTACATTTCTCTTTATTTTAGCTAGGTAAGCTATTAAATAGTTAATAACTATTTAATAGTTATTGTACATGGTTAAAATAAATTGAAAGTTACCTGTAAAATAAATATAAATCCTAAGATAGCTAGAATATAATTATTATTTATATTGTAGCTATATTAGGGTTTATTTTAAAGGTAAGTATTTAGTTTTAAATAGGATTCATTTAGTTAATAAGAGTTAATTTATTTAGATTTATTTAATTAATATTTAAGTTAGGGGGGCGTTAGGGTTAGACTTAGGTTTAGGGGTTAATAATTTTATTACAGTGGCGGCGGCGTAGTGGGGGGCAGGATAGGGGTTAATAAATTTATTATAGGTGGCGACGGTGTAGGGGGGGCAGATTAGGGGTTAATACATTTATTATAGTTGCGGTGGGCTCCGGGAGCGGCGGTTTAGGGGTTAATATGTATAGAGTAGCTTGCGGTGGGCTCCGGGAGCGGCGGTTTAGGGGGTAATAACTTTATTTAGTTGCGGCGGTGTAGGGGGGGTCAGATTAGCGGTGTTTAGACTCGGGGTACATGTTAGGGTGTTAGGTGTAGACAGCTCCCATAGGAATCAATGGGATGTCTGTCAGCAGCGAAGTTGTACTTTCGCTATGGTCAGACTCCCATTGATTCCTATGGGATCCGCCGCCTCCAGGGGTGGCGGATTGAAAACCAGGTACGCTGGGCCGTAAAAGTGCCGAGCGTACCTGCTAGTTTTTTGATAACTAGCAAAAGTAGTGAGAATGTGCCGCACTTGTGCGGAACATCTGGAGTGACGTAAGAATCGATCTGTGTTGGACGGAGTCCGGCGGATCGATGCTTACGTCACAAAATTCTACTTTTGCCGGTCTCGAGCCTTTGATAACTAAGGCGTATCAGCCTCGCCACAAATACGCTGCGGAATTCCAGCGTATTTGAGGTTGACGGCTTGATAACTAGGCCCCTCAATGTGAAAGACACGTTACTTTTTTTGCCCATTTTGAAACTGCGGAATCTGTTGGCGCTCTACAAATAACCGATAATAATAATAAAATTCCATTGGATGACTATGGTTTTAAAAGAGGTTACATAATTTGCAACTTTCCTGTTTTTTGTTTATCTCTTTTCAAACTTAAATGAACATGAAAGTATTTGATATATATGAATACCATGCATCAGCAATTAAAGTGAATGTAAATTTTGATGCTAAAGTGCCCGGTTTTTAAAACTTCGATTAAAAACAGGGGCACTTTAATTCATAAAAATTTTCATTTCACTCCTGTTGTGAAAATAAACTTACCTTTTAATCTTCACAGCAGCTCCAGCTTCCTCCACCTGTTTCAAAGCCTCTTCCTGGGTCTAAAATGAGGCATCGGCTTCCTCCAATCACAGCAGTGAATCAGACACTGAATCCCCCGGGGGGGAAGCTGTGATTGGAGGATGACCTATCAATCATTTCTGACATCAGAAATGGCTTGTGAGACCGGAGGAAGCAGCAGCTGCTGTGAAGTTTAAAAGGTAAGTTTTTTGTCACAACAGGAGTGAAATGTAAATTTT
This sequence comes from Bombina bombina, assembly GCF_027579735.1. Taxonomy (NCBI): domain Eukaryota; kingdom Metazoa; phylum Chordata; class Amphibia; order Anura; family Bombinatoridae; genus Bombina; species Bombina bombina. Next base: position 769,348,667 of record NC_069499.1, read on the forward strand.
TATGAATTAAAGTGCCCCTGTTTTTAATCAAAGTTTTAAAAACCGGGCACTTTAGCATCAAAATTTACATTCACTTTAAGAGCAACATTACAAAAGGGAGGTATACCGAATAAGGGCTTGATTCTATAAAGCTCTCTGGGCTGGTGAGATTCTATAAGAAATCTTAGTACCATTATCATATAAATTGAATAAATTAAATATGGAGAAAAAAAATTGTAAAAATTAATGCATTTAACCAACTTTTCAATGTTAAATTGTTTTGCAAGAATAGTATTTTATGAAAAATTAAATTTATATTGAAATTTTGTAAGAAAGAAACAATGTTAAACACATAAATACATGTATACACACACTGTATATTCCCACAAATATACATACATATACAGTATATACAGTGGCTCACAAAAGTGAGTACACCCCTCACATTTTTGTAATATATTTAATTATATCTTTTCATGTTAGAACACTGAAGAAATTACACTTTGCTACAATTCTTTTTTCAGATCCTCAGAGAGTTCTTTGCCATGAGGTGCCATGTTAAACTTCCAGTGACCAGTATGAGAGAGTGTGAGAGCGATAACACAAAATTTAACACACCTGCTCCCCATTCACACCTGAGACCTTGTAACACTAACGAGTCACATGACACCGGGGAGGGAAAATGGCTAATTGGGCCCAATTTGGACATTTCCACTTAGGGATGTACTCACTTTTTTGCCAACAGTTTAGACATTAATGGCTGTGTGTTGAGTTATTTTGAGGGGAAAGCAAATTTACACTGTTATACAGGCTGTACACTCACTACTTTACATTGTAGAAAAGTGTCATTTCTTCAGTGTTGTCACATGAAAAGATATAATAAAATATTTACAAAAATGTGAGGGGTGTACTAACTTTTGTGAGATACTGTACATATATACACACACATGCTTTTAAACCTTTCCTAGCCAAACACCTTGTCATATACTACCATATTCCTTTTTAACCCTTTTAAAACATTTTCTATATAAAAATAAATTTTATTACAATTTTTATATATGAGGGTAATGCAGTAGTTTATTTTTATATGTTTGCATGTGTTTTGTGGAACTTTTATTTTAACCGTAACATTCCTGTCTCAGGTTACCATAATTTGGTTATTTTGGTTTTTCTCAAGTGTAACACATGTCTTTCAACTTGCAATATCTGTGATATTTAGCGAGGTGACAATATTCATTGATAGTATAGGGCCCGCACAGTCTCTGGTAAACCTTTTTTATCATGGACTATTGGACTTGTAATATCAATTTGCGTGCTAATTTTAGCGCAGTCCAGCTATATTGGCCTTACACCCTGCGCTATCATTAGCACTCCACTTGTAACCTAGGCCATAATAAGTACAAATACCAGATTTAATGTATTCAACTGCATTGCATATTTTTGCTTTCTTTAAAGGAACCTTAAATTCTCCATAAAATGTTTAATCATGCATAATAAAAAATTGCAATGCTCCTTTATTATTTATTTTTTCCTGCTCCCTGTAATTTTATTTTGAAAATTGTAGTGTTTCCATTGCCCCTTCCTTAGAGTGGTTGGGATGCAGTACCCTGACCTTCCTACATGCTGCACAGTGATTAGTTTATGGAGCCTAAGCATTAACCGTAATTGGCCACAGTAAATAAAATAAGATAAATAACATTCAAGAGGCTTTCAGGGGTGTGAGCAGATGCATAAATTAAGCATTTACTTTGATGTACCTATAAATATTTAGAAAAATATAGATAGTTTACAAATGAGAGGTTATATACAAATGGTAGGAACTGTAGGAGTAAAATATAGACCCTTTCATGTTAAGTATATATTAACAAAAATAATAATAGGTCCAATATACTTAGATTTTGCAAAGGCATTTGATACAGTGCCACATGAGAGATTAATGCACAAAATTAAGGGACTGGGAATAGCTGAAAATGTTAGCTCATGGATAAATAACTGGATAAAAGATAGGAAGCAATGAGTAGTAGTAAATGGATCATACTCAGATTGGACAAAGGTAATCAGTGGCGTCCCCTAGGGATCAGTACTGGGCCCTGTTCTTTTTAATATTTTTATAAATGACTTGGAGCAAGGATTAAATAGCGACATCTCTATTTTTGCAGATGATATTAAGTTAAGTAAGGTCATTAGGTTAGAGCAGGACAAACTCTCTTTACAAAGGGATTTGCTAAAAATAGAACTACGGGCAAGTGAATGGAAAATTAGATTTAATACGGAAAAACGCAAGGTTCTACATTTTGGAAGTAAAAATAAGCAGGCTACGTATTTTTTAAATGGGACAAGACTTAGCCAAACACAGGAGGAAAGGGATTTGGGAGTAGTAATAGATAACAAGCTAAAGATGGGTGCACAATGCAGGGCAGCGGCTTCAAAGGCTAATAAGATACTAGCATGTATTAAAAGAGGCATTGATTCAAGGGAGGAAAGCATAATTCTGTCATTTTATAAACCCCTGGTAAGACCTCACATTGAGTTTGGAGTGCAGTTCTGGGGACCGATTGCTAAAAAAGATATTGCAGAACTAGAAAACGTTCAGAGAAGGGCCACAAAGCTAATAAGGGGATTGGAGAAATTAACCTATGAGGAGAGGCTAGCCAAACTGGGTCTGTTTTATTTAGAAAAAAGGTGCTTGAGAGGTGACATGATTACTTTATATAAATATATTCAAGGCCCATATACAGAGATGGAAGAAGCTCTGTTTATTCCAAGAAAATTGTTTCTGACAAGAGGTCATAATTTAAGGTTGGAGGAAAGGAGATTTAATCTCCTGCAACAGAAACGTTTTTTCACTGTAAGAGCAATAAAATTGTGGAACTCATTACCAAAGGAGGTAGTGAATGCCAATACCATAGATACATTTAAAAATAGTCTGGATAAATTTCTGTATATAAACAAAATTAATGGATATGATTGCTAGTATTAAATGGGTCACATTTTAAATGGGGTTATTTAAGCTTAACTGGAGCTTTTTGTAAGTATTTTAGATTTGTATAGGTTGAACTCGATGGACTTCAGTCTTTTTTAAACCTTATCTACTATGTTATGTTAATTCTTTCTATTAGATATATACATGTATTTATATATAATCTATAATAAATAAAACAAATATAACTTTACACTTTTAAAAGATTACTAAGTCAAAATTAAATTTTCATGATTCACCAGATCCTACTGAGCATGTTCAAGAATTCACAGAACATGTATATGCATTTAGTGATTGGTTGATGGTTGTCACATGATACAGGAGGGAGAAAAATGTAAATAACTTTAAAATTTGTCAGAAAAAATAACCAATTTATTATTCAGTGCTATTGCATTTAATCATGCTTTAGGTGATTATGCAATTCTACTGTATTTAATAGTCCTTTAAGTGACAGAAACATTATTAAACCATTGTGGCATGACTTAGAATTTCTGTTAGAATATTTTTTTTTTTTTCAAATTCACTATAAATGTATATATAACTCGTCTCTTTCATTGTCACATGCAAACAACAACCTAGAGAAATGTTGCCATTTTTAACACCAGCTGCACAGAGGCATTGTTACATAATAAAGACACAGATATTTTCTGGTTTATTCAGCACAAGGACTGTAAATAAAATATTTTAATATATTTATTTAATATCCTCTTTCTGATAAAAGAACGAAATAATATGTAATAGTTCATTCCCTTTAAAGCTCTATAATTCCTTGTCATAGATACATAGAAAGAGAAAGACATGACGTTTGAGAAAAGATAAAGAGATAGCTAGACCAACAGCTGTATAGATAGATAGATAGATAGATAGATAGATAGATAGATAAACAGATTGATTGATTGATTGATTGATTGATAGATAGATGATAGATAGATAGATAGATAGATAGATAGATACATAGATAGGCAGACAAATATAAAGATAGACAAGCAGACAGATAGATTGATAGATAGATCGATAGATAGATCGATAGATAGATCGATAGATAGATAGATGATAGATAGATAGGCAGACAAATAGAAAGATAGACAAGTGGACAGACAGATAGATAGAGCTAAATATAGATACAATTTCCACAGTCTGTTAGACAACATTGCACAATGTGCCCTATTTATGAGGTGACGGATACAGCTTTGGGGCCCCTTAATTTTAGGCTTGCTTGAGCAGGCCTGAAACTTAAAGGGACACTAAACCCAATTTATTTCTGTCATGATTTAGATAGCAAATACAATTTAAAACAACATTCCAATTTACTTCTATTAGCTAATTTGCTTCATTTTTTAGATATTCTTTGTTGAAGAAAGAGCAATGCACATGGGTGAGCCAATCACATGAGGCCTCTTTCTGCAGCAACCAATCAGCAGCTACTAAGCCTATTTAGATTTGCTTTTCAGCAAAGAATATCAAGATAATGAAGCAAATTAGATAATGGAAGTAAATTAGAAAGTTATTTAAAATTGCATCATCTTTCTAAATTATAAAAGAAAAAATTGGGGTTTCATGTCCCTTTAAGTTAAGTAGCTGCCTAACCTCTTCTCCACCTCAAGGCTTGTGGAGTTAAATCAGATCTAATTGAGATGATTGACAAGCCCTGCTCTCATGGTTGCTTGTTTGCACGTGGTTGCACAAGAGCAGGGGATGTGGCGGCACAAGCATTTGATTGTGCAATAATATATTGCTACATTGCTTGGTGGACAAGGTCCCAGGCTAGAACCAAATAGGGGCCATTGTCTATTTGTATATTTGTTTAAGACAGCAATAGTCATTTTATTCAACTACGGAATTCTGTTTCATTAGATTGCTTAACAGCGTTAATTGGACATGAAAAATACTATATAAATTGAATTAGGAATTGTTAACTATAACATTATTGTAATATGAAACAATGTTTGTAATCACCTATTTTATCCACGTATAAAGCAAATACAGTCACTTTCCTTTTTGTGCATTCTATATAATTTTATTTTTAATATAAAACTATTATTTTTATTATTTTATTACCTTCTCAATGAGTCATCAGCGGCTTGTACAGCACAAATGTAGTTTTCATTGACAAAATATACAACACCCATAGCTTTCTGAGGAAGCATAATGTTTAATCCTGATCCTTTACTCACACATAGCATATGTAGGTATGCTGCTGAAACAGTAATAACTTTTACAAGAAGCATTTTTGCTAATGGAAATATATTGTAAAAATGTTTCTATTTAAAATTTCATTTTTGACCTTTCTATCTCTTTTTAAATCAATAACATGGTTTACTTATCACATTGTATCTACTGTATGGTAAGGTATGGGTAATGTATTCATTTTTTAATAATTGTATCAAATAGCCAGAAGTGTGTTACATTTAGAGCTAAATTACAAGTGGAGTGCTATTTTTTCACACCCAGAAATGGGCAAATTTGCTCGTTGGCGGGCATGCAATAAATAACCAGCCATTCCAAGTGACTGGTTATTGCTACTGCAAGCTTGCATAAGTAATTAGTGCTTATAAAACTAACCAGAGATCAGATCTCTTGTTAATTTTATAAATGTGCCCCAAACATACAGTATACTGTATTTTCTTAAAAATAAAAATTGTAGCATTTTTCTTTTTTAACGAAATAACTGCACTAGGCAGTATTTTGGTGAGAAAGTTGGTGGGAGTGGGGTGAAAAGTGCCTTTACATTGCATTCTATGGGAACTGTGTGTCCCTAGTAAATATATATGTTTATGCTTATATACATATATATATTTATGTGTTAATATGTGTATATTCATATAGATATATTTAATATTGTTGCCATCACTAAACTACTTACCCCCTTCACTGCGCTTAGGTTCTGTGCCCTCTCTGGCGGCATGAAAACAAGGCTCACATTGGAGCCTATGGAAGCACGCTCTCGTTAGCGCAATGCTTCCATGCATTGTACCTAACTCATTAACCAGTGCACATTAGCGTGCGCTGGTATTATAAAGTGGAGCGCAAATATTGCTTTAGCAAAATCAATATTTTGCACTCCACTTATAATCGGGCCCTTAGTTTTTTAAAGGGACAGTCTTCACCAGATTTTTTATTGTTTTAAAAGATAGATAATCCCTTTATTACCCATTTCCCAGTTTTGCATAACCAACACAATTATAATAATATACTTTTAACCTCTGTGATTATCTTGTATCTAAGCATCTGCAAACTGCCCCTTTATTCAGTTCTTTTGACAGACTTGCAGTCTAGCCAATCAGTGCCTGCTCCCAGATTACTTCACGTGCACGAGCACAGTTATCTATATGAAATATGTGAACTAACACCCTCTAGTGGTGAAAAACTGTTAAAATGCAATCTGAAAGAGGTGGGCTTCAAGGTCTAAGAAATTAGCATATGAACCTCCTAGATTAAGCTTTCAACTAAGAATACCAAGAGAACAAAACAAAATTGGTGATAAAATTAAATTGGAAAATTGTTTAAAAGTACATGCTCTATCTGAATCATGAAAGTTTATTTTGGCCTAGACTGTCCCTTTAAGTACTATATAAACCAGTAGATAAAAAGCATGAGAGTTGTGATTGCCAAAACTGGTTAAAAATATGTGCTTTGTTAATGGAAAGGTTGTTATACTTCTACTAGTAAAGTAACCAATTGTGTCAAAAAGCTGACTTGAAATAGCTTAGCCTGTGTAAGCCTGACTTACATTTTGAGAATAGCTGACTTAAAGAGACATAATGGTGTAAAAGAAAAAAAAAAAACAACCTCTAATACTTTAAAGCATTTTTATCAGTGCACTATTGCTTGCATAAAACTATGCATGTAACCCTTGCAAAAAGGTTAAACACATAGGTAACGTTAGTTCCAGAGCAGCAGTGCACTACTGGAATCAAGCTGAACAAATTGGTAAGAAAATTACAGGTCTAAAACCACCAGTTATTAGCCTACTCACATAAGTGCATTGCTGCTAAACCTACCTGGGTATACTTTTCAACAAATGATACTGAAAGAACAAAGCCAATTTGATTACAGAAGTAAATTGAAAAGTTTCTTAAAATTGCATGCTCTGTCTGAATCATGAAAGTGTAATTTTGTCCTTCATATCCCTTTTAAAAGGCCATTAAACACCTCTTCCTTTTTGTGAAAAAAATAAGCTTGCCCACAAAAATTTTGCTTTCTGACCTATCTAGGGAGCATGGGACAAAGGACAGTTTTTATACAAAAGCAGCAGGTGTTTAATTAAACTTTTTTTTCTGCAAGTTGGATTTCTATTTCTATAAAGTTTAAATAAATGGTATAAAATCCCCATATTGTGAATACACCCATTGTAGTCACAAGCAGCTCAACAACATAAAAAGGAAAATTTAGTATTTTTTGCATACTTTTGAAATACCATAACACCTTTACAATTAGGACAAATGCATTATAGCAAACTGATAAAACCATATCCATTGTGTCTGTATGGTCCTGTGTAAATTATAGAAATAAAGACATCCATTGAAAGCAATGTAGCCCATTTAATAGTGTTCACTACATTTCTGGATGACAAGTTGACATATACTGTTTAATGAATATGAATTTTATTCATTTTCCATTTTGTTCTATTTTGAAATGATAATTTTATTTAATTTAGACTATTTTATATCTTTTTTATTTTGTATCAAAGTATTTCTGAAAATAAATTTCAAAAACTATTACTTACATTTGTACATTTGTTATGTAAAATAGATCTTGTGGTCTTAGTGAATGAACTGTTTCTTGTACATATTTACACTTTTTCTAGATACATGTTCATGCTTTTCAGCCTGAGTAAAATATATTTTATGACATTGATTTCAAATATTCTGCAATGTTGACTCATAAATTATATATTTATTTAAAGGTTTTTTTAACATAAACATACATTTCTTCCATTCTTTAATTATTAAAAGTCTATAGTTTTGCTGGGTGTCTCCACAATGTTTCCAACTAATTACTAAAAGCAGTCTATTAAAGGAACATGTTACTCAAATGCTAAATCATTTGAAAGTGATGCAGCATAGCTGTAAAAATCTGACGTAAAATATACCATGATCATCTCTATACCTCAAAAGTCCTCAGTATGCATATACTATTCTTAAAGGACTTTAAGTATCCAATAATGATGCTAGTCCCAGGACTAGCATGCGCAGACACGGTCACTTTATTTCCTTTATTATTAAACCCCACATTTTTCTTTCATGATTCAGATAGAGCATACTATTTTAAACATCTTTCCGGTTTACTTACATTATCAATTTTGTTTCATTCTCTTTGTATTATTTATTGAAAGAGAATCAGTGCACTACTGGGAGCTAGTTGAACACACTGGTAAACCAATGACAACAGGCATATATTTGTGTAGCCACCAATCAGCTGCTTGCTCCCAGCTTCCGAGAATACCTAGGTATGTTTTTCAACAAAATATATCAACATAATGAAACAAATTATATAATAGAAGTAAAATGGAAAACTGTTTAAAATACATATTAAAACTCTATCTGAATCCTGAAATATTTTTTTTTGTGTTTCATTTCCCTTTAATATAAAATCTCACAAGAATATGGTAAAATACCATACCTTAACATTTTCTCTATTCTAATGTTTTCCCAACTGTCCATTTTACCTACGGGAGTACATTTAATTGTTTGCAAACATCTCTTTTATCTGTATTTTTTCATTTTAAATAGCTGGTTTTGCCTGTAGAAAACATATGTAAACAGGAAATAATATAACTAATTAATCTCCTAGTGGGGGTTAGGAGAAAGACAGAGATTTTTTAATCTGAAAAAAATGGTTTTGCCTAGCCATAATTAGCATTTCAATACCTAACTATGTTTAGACATAGATAGGATTATCAGACCCGCCTTATCTGCAGGCTCAGCCCATTTTTATAGGATATCTTCAAGAAGAACAACTGATGGATTTAATAAGCTAAAGCAGCTATTTCAAATACAAAAATAAACATAACGGAACAATTTCCCATTTAATTCTCTGCAGTAGGTATAACAAGTCATTTGAAACACATTAAGGGGAAACAAAGTTATATAAGCTGAATCAGTACTACACTACTTTATAGAAAGAGAAGAGAGACGGGCTACCCCAGTCTTTCTTTAAAGGGATAGTAAAGTCCAAATTAAACTTTCATGATTCAGATAGGGAATGCAATTTAAAACAACTTTTTAAATAACTTGTATCATCAAATTTGCTTTGTTCTCTTGGTATTCTTAGTTGAAAGCTAAACCTAGGTAGGCTCATGTGCTAATTTCTAAGCCCTTGAAGGCCACCTCTTATCTGAATACATTTAATAGTTTTTTCACAGCTAGAGGGTGTTAGTTAATGTGCTTCATATAAATAATATTGTTTTCATGCACTTGGAGTTATTTAACCTCTTAAGGACATATGACGGAATTTTTCCGTCATAAAACAATTGAGCAAACTGAAAGCTGTGTCCTTAAAGGGTTAAGAGTCAGCATTAATTGCCTGAAATGCAAGTCTGTTAAAAGATCTGAGATAAGGAGGCAGTCTGCAGAGGCTTAGATAGAAGGTAATTACAGAGGAAAAAAGTATATTAATATAACAGTGTTGGTTATGCAAAACTGGGGAATGGTAAATAGAGCGATTATCTACCTTTTCAAACAATAACATTTTTGGTGTTTACTATCCCTTGAATTGCATATGTGCAAACAACAAATCATGGTCAAATCTTATATTACTGAATTTCCTTTTGTTCTGGGAGACATGACCCCCCCCCCCAAAAAAAAACAAAAACAAAACATCAATACACTCATTTGACAATTTATGTTTGGTCATAGCATAGTAATATATTTTTCAATGACTACAGTGTTGAAAATGTATCTGTTTCTGCAATGCTTATAGTTTTATACATATAATAAAAGTTCAGATCTATATTCACTAGTTTGCAGTAACTGGATTCTGTTCGACCCTTCATTCACCACCAGAGTACTCTTTATTGTCTAGTTATTGTATTGTCACTTGTTAGGATGTTTTGAATTGTTTTATTCCTCTCACAATAATACATTCCTCTCTCTTGTTTCTCTGTACAGTTTCAAATTGAAGATTCAAGTTTGCATGGATTCTGATACTTCAGAGGACTGAGTTTGCTACAAGATGTCATATTTAATAAAGTAGACACCAATTGGTTGTACTTTGTTTTGCTTATGTATTTCAGTTCAGTGTTTTCACTATTTATTTAATCTATGCTATAAAAATGGTTTACTTGAATGGTGTTTGTGGTATGTACATTTAAGGGATATCGATAACTCTCTATATTATTTAACATTGCTTTATAGCCCAGACATGAGACTACAAAAAGACACCGTACCTAGTGCTTAAATTGAATCACCATATTAATAATGACATAATTAATTCCTAAGGAACCTGATCGCTCAAACCTAGCTCCTATACACTTTGCATTATTTGGGAGCTTTCTTTCACTTTTTACAGTTGCAAATATAATTTATATTATTGTTCCTTGTTTTATCATGGCAAAACAATGTCTCATTTTCAGTTTTCTTTCCCTTCACTTACCTGATGATATTGTAGGTGACATGTATGAAACACTTTTATTCAGTGTATTTTTTTTTACTTTGGCTATATATAAATGTGTATTTTAGTGTGGACACATTATTATTATTTGACGTTTGATATTTTGCTTTATGTTTGTATGTTATTAATAAAGTTTTTAATTTTTGAATGAAAGTAAAACCTTTATTTTCTTTAGAGGGGTGCACATAGGTTGTTAGGTTTAAACATATAAAAGAAAGCAGACTTTCTACCTTGTCATACCAGCACATGACAAACCCCAGGGTGCCACAACTACTGAATGTTTTCCCCTTACTCTTAACTTTGTGGCATATATTAAATACTTTTACAAATAAAATCTCTTTCTGGCACATAAATATTGAATGCTGTATAATTATGTTTAATTAATTGCTGTCAATTTAGTTTTTATACTTTTCACAATTTTTAATTAAACATAAAAAAAAACCGTTAATTTGATATAACTAACTGACAGGGGGCAGTTGCTCCAAAATTATATATCTATATTTTAAAGAATCAGACATTTAAAGGACTTTATAGGACACAATAATACTGGACCATGTTGAAGCTATAGGGCAGACCATTACTGCGTGGCGTAAATCAATATCCCTGGACAGAACTACACACGCAGAAAAACTCCCACAAAAAGTTTCTATGTGTAAACCAGTTTAAATGGACGTGAAAAGCAAATGTTTTATTTAATGATTCAGAGAGTGCATGGAATTTTAGAAAACTTTTAAATTATATTTTCAAATTGTCTTTGTTCTCTTGGTATCCTTTATTGAAAAGCATACCTAGGTAGGTAGGCATACCTAGGTAGACTCAGGAGCTGCTGATTGGTGGCTGTACATATATCCCTCATCTTTTTGCCTCGTTCATTGCTGTTTCTTCAACAAAGGATACCAAGAGAATTAAGCAAATTAAATAATTGAAGTATGTTTTAAAATTGATTAAAATTGTATTCTCAGTCTGAATCATGAAAGAAAAATTTGGGTTTTATGTTTCTTTAAAGGGTTGCATGTTAATAGATTAACTCATGTTTGTTGCAAAACATACAATTAAATGAACATTAAATTACAAATTACTCTTAAAAGGGCATTATTTTGTGTAAAAATTGTGCTTTGTTTCATGCTCCCTAGGTAAGCCAAAAAGCAATGTCGGCAACCTAGGTTTTTAAAATGTTGCACATTGCCTACACTGGCTAATTGGTTTTCAGAATTTGCAGGTTATTAAATTTGATTTGTGGTCTAACTATGGAGCATGGGACAAGCTCACTTTTACACAATGTAATGCTCTTTTAAGGATAATTCATAAAATTAACATTAGCCATTTTTGATAAATAATACCAGGCCACACATTTATTTTTGTAATGACTACAGAACACAGTTATAGATAGGTCTACATTACATATGTCTTTGACAATATCCTCTTCTCAACACAAACATAAACTGTACAACCAACAGATACCTTTTGTAGTGTCAAATAATTAAATTCTGTTATGTGCATAAACTAAATCAATTACATAGTAAAATAGTAGATGAGGTTGAAAAAATAGTTCAACCTATACAAATCTTAATATACTTACCATAAAAACTCCAGTTGAGCTTAAATGAATCCCATTAAAATTGTTGACTTATTCAACACAAGCAATCATATACCTGAATTGTGTTTATAGCCAGGAATGTATCTAAACCATTTTTAAATGTATCTATGGTATTGGCATTTACTACCTCCTTAGCTAATGAGTTCCACAATTTTGTTTGCTCTTACAGTGAAAAATTGTTTACGTTGCTGGAGATTAAATCTCCTTTCCTCCAGCCTTAAATTGTCACAAGCATTTTTTTTAATAAACAGAGGTTTTTGCCATCTCTGAATATGGGCACTGAATATATTTATATAAAGTAATCATGTCACCTCCCAAGCACCTTTTTTTCTAGGGAAAACAGACCGAGTTTGGCTAACCTCTCCTCATAGCTTAAAGGGCCACTGTAAGTAAATATTTTCTATGCCTGTTACTAACTACCCCAAATACGCTTTTTATCAATAGCATTTAATTAACATATCTCTACCGTATATCAGAAATCTTGTCTGCAAATTTAATTGTTTTCCAAACCCATTCCGTGGGTATCCTTTGCTCTGTACCAATCCGTTTACAATACCTAGGTTTCAAAATGGCGCTTTAAACACAAAGTTATTGGTTTAAGTATTTTGAACACTCAGTGCTGAAAATAGTGGGCAGGATAACGTGACATCATCGGCGAATAAAAGATATAACTTTTAGAACGTTATGAAACTTCGTTTTGGAGAAAATATAGGTCAGTAGGTTTTAATTAATGTTTATTAACTTTAATATGTTAGTTGTTTAGCTTAAAAATAATAACAGAAAGTAATCCTTTAAATTATCCATTTCCCTTATTAGTTGTGTGGCCCTTTTCTGAACTTTTTCTAAGTCTGCAATGCATTTTTCTGAGATTGGTCCCCAGAACTGCCTTCCATACTCAAGGTGAGGTCTTACCAGGGATTTATATAGTGAAAATGTTTAACGTTCTTATATTATATTATGGGAGAAATTTCTGGGCCACTGCAATATTGCTAGCCATCAAAGTTAAGAGCATCATTGCTGCTGGGGAAGCAAAGAATCATTAACCCATAGGATGCCAGAGATGGCTGAAATGCTCTATAAAGTGTTGCAGTGGCATCCAAGGAGTTAATCATATTTTTACCCATAACTTTAGTCTTAGTAATAGTCTAAAAGAAAAGAAACCCAATTTTTTCTTTCATGAATCAGATAAAGCATATGATTTTAAACAACTTACAATTTACCTCTATTATCTAATTTGCTTTGTAATCTTTATATCATTTGTTGAATAGGATACCTAGGTAGGATCAGGAGCTACTGATTGGTGGCTGCACATATATGCATAATTTTATTGGCTCACCTCATGGTTAACTAGCTCTTAATAATGCATTGCTGCTTATTCAAAAAAAAAAGAGAATGAAGCAAATTAGATAATAGAAGTAAATCTGAAAGTTGTTTAAAATTGTATGGAATGTAACTCTTAGCAGCCAGCCCATTTTAGGTTCAGCACCATGGATAGCGCTTGCTTATTGGAGGATTACATTTACCCACCAATAAGCAAGCTTGACCCAGGTTCTCAACTAAAAATTGGCCGGCTCTTATGCATCACATTTCTGCTTTTTAAATAAAGATAGCAAGGGAACAAATAAAAATTGATAATAGGAGTAAATTAGAAAGTTGCTTAAAATTGCATGCTCTATCTGAATCATGAAATAAAAAAAATGGGTTTAGTGTCCCTTTAATTAGATTTTTGTAATGGAGATAAACTTGGGGCGCGATCCGATATAGATCGTAGTTTGCGGCGCAAGCGAGGTTTATTTAAGGGGGGTTTGGGTTAGATTAGGGGTATGTGGGTGGTGGGTTGTAATGTTGGGGGGTGGTATTGTGTTTTTTTTTGCAGGCAAAAGAGCAGTTTTCTTTGGGGCATGCCCCCACAAAAGGCCCTTTTAAGGGCTGGTAAGGTAAAAGAGCTTTGAACTTTTTTTTAATTTAGAATAGGGAGGGAATTTTTATTATTTTGGGGGTTTATTATTTTATTAGGGGGCTTAGAATAGGTGTAATTAGCTTAAAAATCTTGTAATCTTTTTTTTATTTTTTGTAATTTAGTGTTTGTTTGTTTTTTGTAATTTAGTTTAGTTTATTTAATTGTATTTTTAGATAGATATTTGTAGTTTTTTTAATTTATTGATAGTGTAGGTGTATTTGTAACTTAGGTTAGGATTTATTTTACAGGTAATTGGGTAATTATTTTAACTAGGTAGCTATTAAATAGTTAATAACTATTTAATAGCTATTATACCTAGTTAAAATAATTAACAATTTACCTGTAAAATAAATATAAACCCTAACATAGCTATAATGTAATTATTAATTACATTGTAGCTATCTTAGGGTTTATTTTATAGGTAAGTATTAAGATTTAAATAGGAATATTTTAGTTTATAATATGAATTAGATTTATTTAATAAGAATTTAGTTAGGGGTGTTAGGGTTAGATAGAGTTAATATAGTTTATATAAATACTATAGTAACTATATTAACTATATTAACCCTAATATAATTAGGGTTAATATAGTTAATATATATAATGTAATAACTATATTAACTATAATATACTTAGGGTTAATATAGATAATATAGCTGGCGGCGGGGTAGGTCGATTAAATCAGGGGTTAATAATTTTTATATAGATGGCGGCGGTGTAAGGGGTTCACATTAGGGGATAGATCAGTTAGATGGTGCCGGTTTTAGGGGCTCACAGTAGGGGGTTAGTTTATGTAGATGGCAACGGTTTAGGGGTTAAATACTTTATTATGGATTGTGGCGGGGGATCGCGGTTGACAGGGAGATAGACATTGCGCATGTGTTAGGTGTTAGGTTTATTTTAGAAGATCGCGGTTGACAGGGAGATAGACATTCCGCATGCGTTAGGTGTTAGGTTTATTTTAGCAGCCAGTTTAGGGAGTTACGGGGCTCCAATAGTCAGCGTAAGGCTTCTTACGGCTGCTTTTTGTGGCGAGGTGAAAATGGAGTAAGATTTCTCCATTTTCGCCACGTAAGTCCTTACGCTGTATATTGGATACCAAACTGCGCGGGTTTGGTATACCTGCCTATGGCCCAAAAAACTACGGGCGACGGCAGAAATATACACGCGTAATTTTTTTATAGATGGCGGCGGTGTAAGGGGTTCACATTAGGGGATAGATCAGTTAGATGGTGCCGGTTTTAGGGGCTCACAGTAGGGGGTTAGTTTATGTAGATGGCAACGGTTTAGGGGTTAAATACTTTATTATGGATTGTGGCGGGGGATCGCGGTTGACAGGGAGATAGACATTGCGCATGTGTTAGGTGTTAGGTTTATTTTAGAAGATTGCGGTTGACAGGGAGATAGACATTCCGCATGCGTTAGGTGTTAGGTTTATTTTAGCAGCCAGTTTAGGGAGTTACGGGGCTCCAATAGTCAGCGTAAGGCTTCTTACGGCTGCTTTTTGTGGCGAGGTGAAAATGGAGTAAGATTTCTCCATTTTCGCCACGTAAGTCCTTACGCTGTATATTGGATACCAAACTGCACGGGTTTGGTATACCTGCCTATGGCCCAAAAAACTACGGGCGACGGCAGAAATATACACGCGTAACTTCTAGGTTACGCCGTATATAGGATACCAAACCCGCGCAAATATTGGCGTCGCCAGCTTTTGCGGGCGACGATTTTTATCGACTCGACCCCCTGATCCATAGTTTCTAAAAGCAGGTAGCTAGTGTTTTTGTAGCTCTATCAAATCTCAGAGATCTACCATCTTGCTGTCCTAAAATCATAGCAATCACCTTTATATTGTACACTGAGGGTGATTTTAGTAGTTAACCCATTCTGAATTGGATAAAAAAAAGTATTTGCTCAATAACTGGTTTACATGCGATTCAATATTTTTATAATATGTCATAAAACACTTTAATAATCAATACTTTCAAAGGATAGTATTGATGTATTGACTAAATCAAAAAGTATCGGTTTATTTTCATTAGAGCTGTTAAATGGTTATTTACATTACATTTCTGGGCTCCCCTTTCTCATAAACATGATTTTTACATAACACAACGTTATCTATATGGCACACGTGAAGTAGCACGGTCTAGCTGTGAAAAGCTAATAAAATGCACTGAGATAAGAAGCGGCCTTTAATGGGCTTATAAATCAGCCTATGCGGCTACCTAGGTTTAGTTTTCAACAAAGAATACCAAGAGAACTAAGCAAATGTGATTATAAAAGTAAATTGGAAAGTTGATTAAAGGGCCACTAAACCCAAAATCTTTCTTTCATGATTCAGATAGAGAATCAAAATTTAAACAACATTACAATTTACTTCCATTATTTATTTTGCTTCATTTTTTAAATATCCTTAGTTGAAGAAAAAGCAATGCACATGGTGAGCCAATCACACAAGGCTTCTATGTGCAGCAACCAATCAGCAGCTAGTGAGCATATCTAGGTATGCTTTTCATCAAAGAATATCAAGAGAATAAAACAAATTAGATAATATAAGTAAATTAGAAAAATGTTTACAATTGCATTCTCTTTCTAAATCATAAAAGAAAAAATGTGGGTGGCATGTCCCTTTAAAATTGCATGCCCTATCGGAATAATGAAAGTTTATAGGGACAGTCAACTCCAAAATGTTTATTGTTTAAAAAGATAGACAATCCCTTTATTACCTATTCCCCAATTTTGCACAGCCAACATGGTTATATTAATATACTGTGGCTTAGACACAGGAAGAAATTTAGAGGTTTAAAGGTTATAAAGTAAATTAATATAACCATGTTGGTAATGCAAAGCTGGGGAGTGGGTAGTAAAGGAGTTATCTATATTTTTAAACAATAACAATTTTGGTGTTGACTGTCCCTTTAATTTTGACTTTACTGTTTCTTTAAGGGGCCTTGCAGTACTGACGACACTTGTTAGATACTTTCAACAGACCGGAGACAAAGTCATTTTTTTTATTTATTTTGTTCACATTATTTATATATTTTATTTTTTTACTATATTTATAAGCCCAAAAATAAAATAGAAGCTGTCTTTCGCACTAGATATGTTATCAGAAAATTGCAATCTCCTATTTATTTCAACTATGTAAGAAATAACAAAAATCACATTTGCATTTAAAAATAAAAACATAGTTTATCATATTAATTCTTATCTAAATAGTATGTGAATGATGCCACAGTTGTTTTCCAATTATTCATTTTTTAGGCAAGAAATTCTACAGCAGTTTAAAGATCAACATGTTTATATTTGAACAATAGATTCCATACTAACAAGTGCTTGATGATTAGGAAATATGAATATTTCAGGAGAATTATTCAATAACAATATTTTAAAGATAAAGGGAGTTATTTGAGAACTTAAAGGGACGCTGTGGTGCAAAAAAAAACCATACACTAATTTATTAGAGAAATGCATTTTAGCACTATCAACCTTGTATTTCTATGTGTTTAACCTATACAAATGATTTAAAAACATAGTTAAAGTACTACACAGGAGCCGTAGAGAACTGCGGGTCCTGAGAGGATATATTTCTAAACCAATCAGCAGTGGGAGTCGCACAGCTGCCATAACCTCCATTATAAACCACATATCTAAAACTAGTTTGTTTCACTCAATCCTTTTTGGACAAGGTTCTTTTTATTCATTTAATAAATTCTCTTATACATTTAAAATGACACATATCTGTATTTCTGCTATTCAGTACTGTGCAAACAATTGTTGATTGGTAAATGAAACATACGCTTTAAACTAATAAATGTATGACAATTTTTTAAGATAATGGTAACCTGGCTTGTTAGAAATTAGTGTAAACATTCCAATACTAGGTCACCAGGTCTAGTTAATTATCAACTCAGCTTAGGGGACACACAGCTTGATTTTAAAGATAAGTAGTTATGTAGTTGTGTTGTTGAAAGTGTAGGTAAAAACAAAACAAATTAAAAGGTTACAGATTTATGTTAAATGATTAAAAAAAACAACCTTAATATAACTTGCTGAACAGACATGATATAGTAAGTAAATTGTCTTCTAATTAGAAGCTTTATAAGACTCATTAAGAATGAACTACAAGTTAAATATGTGCATATTTAATATTCCGCAGATAACAATACTACCCCACAAAACTAACCACTGGATTCTTTCCACTTGTAGCTGAGAGGTTATTACTTAATTTAAAAAAACAAAAAAAAAACAACAACAACAAAAAAAACCCCCTGTTATATTATCTTAAAAATGAACTTGCTGGTTTTAAGGATATCTATAGACCCCTATTACAATTCATGAGAAACATTATATGCAGTGATATTTGGCTTAATTTTCAAAGACATTACAATGCATTAGAATACTGTTTGCATTTATTAACCTGTCAGTACTGTTTATATGATCTGGAAAATCCTGATTTTTTTTTTTTTTGCTTAGAACTGAGTAAACTATTTAGTGTCTGAGCTGCAATGGTATTATTTTGTGTCACACTGACCATCATTGAGTTTTTGCAGGATTTCTGCAGACCAAAACAGGAGGAAGTCACAATCAGCCAATGGGAAATAAATGCTTCAACTAAAAAATAATACATTGTTGTACCCTCCCTGTTTCAGTCCATGTTAATCAATTGAGTTGCACCCGTTCCTTAAAATACAGAAGACTTATAAGTTACACATGCTGCAGGGTGTGCAGGGAGGAATATGAATAGTGTTGTCCAGAAACACCATACATGTTCCCCCTGCAGCATGTGTAACTCATAAGTGTCGAGGAAAACATGGCTGAGGTGGCAACCCTAGTAGAGATACTGAGAGGAACCGACATGTTACAGATGTAAGAAACAAGCATGAAAGGGTTTGCTTTTTTATTTAAAAGATTTATTTAAAAGAACACTGCAGTCAAAATTAAACTTTCATGATTCAAATAGGGAATGGAGTAAAAGATGCTGCATTATTTTTTTTTATCATACATTCTAGTGTATTTAATAATCCTTTAATTACAGATGCCACACATGCAACACTACATAAAATGTTTTGCACTCACACGTTTTTGCTTCTAACACATAGGACTCAATTTATGAAGCTTTGATATGAGCTTCAGAGCTACATCAGCTGTATGTATGTATATATATATATATATATATATATATATATATATATATATAGGCTGCCCATATTGCCGCTTTAAGAAGGAACACATATGAAAAATACATATGTGAGGGTTCTTATACAAAACCATTTCTTTAAACAGCCCTGAAAACAGACCTGACATATGTATTTTTCATATGTGTCCCTTTTTAAAGCGGCAGTATGGTCAGTCTATATATATATATATATATATATATATATATATATATATATATATATATATATATTGAGGACATGTCATATATTACGAAAGTGGAGATATAATTAATGGACATAATAGACAAAACTTTTTACATAAGCAGTTTTAGATTATACTTTTACTAGTGCATACATATATTGTGCATATGCTGCCCAATGCACCCAAATCACACCTAACTCCATTAAGGGATGCTACTATAAAGGTAAATGTGGTTAAAACTTTTATTTTTACAGATGTGTTTTAATGGATAAAAATGAATATGTATAATGTGTTGAAATAATATGACAATAATTTAGAACAACCCCACAATTAACTCTGCAAGTAATAACTAAAAAACATGTTTTAGAATACAAAATGCATCAATTGTATCACAATGGTTTTCATTTATATGTGCTTTTAATGTTTAGTTGTTATTTTTATTTTATATTAAAGGGACAGTCAACACCAGAATTTTTGTTGTTTTAAAAGATAGATAATCCCTTAATTACCAATTCCCCAGTTTTGCATAACCAACAGTTATAATTATACACATTTTACCTCTGTAATTACCTTGTATCTAAGCCTCAGCAGACTGCCCCCTTATTTCAGTTCTTTTGACAGACTTGCATTTTAGCCAATCAGAGCTGTCTCCATGGTAAATTCACGTGCATGAGCTCAATGTTATCTATATGAAACACGTGAACTAATGGCCTCTAGTGGCATCAAAATGCATTTAGATTAGAGGCGGCCTTCAAGGTCTAAGAAATTAGCATATAAACCTCCTAGATTTAGCTTTCAACTAAGAATACCAAGAGAACAAAGCAAAATTGGTGATAAAAGTAAATTGGAAAGTTGTTTAACATTACATTTCCTATTTGAAACATGACAGTTTTTTTTGGACTTGACTGTCCCTTTAAATATGCATTATAGGCAAAGTGGCTTCTATACAGATTGTTTAAAAAAACAAATGACATACTTGTTTTATTGCAAAATGGGCGCTTAGAAATTCTCAGTGTAGCCACTGCCTAAAGGGAGATAAAGTAGCTTCCATTATAGTACTTAAAGGGGATATTCCAGACAAAATTGGAAACCATATGGGTGCATTTCGGTATTGAACAGACGCAATTTTGTAATATACATGTATTAGCAAAAATGCTAAAAGCTATAGCTGTTTCAAAAGGGTATTTAAGTATGCACTGTGCACCAGCATTTTAAACACAACACTTGTTCAGAGAGCCCACAGTGCTTGTACCATCTGGTAATGACTCAATTTGTTAATTGCTTACATCAGCGGTTCCCAACCTTTTTTCTCTCCTGTACCCCTTGATTAGGCTTTTCATTTATGAGTACCCCCTCTCTTCATTACCCCCACCCATCCCTCAAAATAAAGGAAGCACTTTTTTATAGGGGAGGTAAGCTATACCTGAATTGCATACGACTGTACGTGTATCAACAGGATTAAAGCTCAGATCTTATTCTCAGGAGTCCTGCTGTGTGGCTGGTGCCCCTGGCAGCTGCCTGGTTGCTCCTAAACAAGGCCCTGGGGGGGAGTCAAAGTGTAATGATCATAAAAATAAATATTTAAATTTGTGAGATCAGATCAATATTAACCACCCAGCCACTATGAACGTTTTTAGTTGGAAGTGAAGCAATCTGAATCAAGCAAGCACTAAAAGCAGTACTTTACTTACCGGCACTGACTTAGACCTGCCTCGCCTGTGTGACTCGCAATCTCAACGGCTCTATCACACGTGTCCACATAGCTATGCTGATGCAGTGCCGCTTCTATTTGAGCACTTGCAGTCAAAATTGTGTGCATGGGACAGAGGTGGGTGGAGCAGGAGGCTAAGCTGTCTAGTGACACAGGGTGATCATTAATATGTGGACCGGAGTCATCCACACCCGGTCCACATATTTCAGGTACAGGGGCTCCCATCTGCCTATATGCCAGGCCAGGACTTCACTTGCTCCTTCCGTCCACAGTTCCACGATGCTAATTAGTTGATGACCCATTGAGAGTGCCCCCCGACCCTCTCCCCGCATCTTCCGCCATTACCAACAATTTTTTTGCGTACCCCCAATCGGCCTGCCAAGTACCCCCAGGGGTACACGTACCCCAGGTTGGGAACCACTGGCTTACATGATAGAAGCCCCACTGATGAACTGAGCAGCTGCATTATTTAAAATGTGCGTGCAGTGAAAACATCTAGCTATGTCTTTGGTTTGTTTTTTGTGTTCTAAAATTCAACCATAGTCTATATTTATTTAAAAAAAACAATGATATACAACTAAATTTAGGTTACATGTATAAGTTGTATGATGACATGTAAATAATGCCTAAATGACATAAGATATAGTTGTTAACACTTGGTTCCATCCCCTCTCCAAACTGTCCCATATTAAAGATGCAAATATTCCAAAATCCAAACTGTTCCGAAATGCAAACCTTTTCCAGTTCAAAGCAGTTTAGATGAAAGGGTTTCCAACCTGTACTATTGCTTCCTGTTGCATGTTTTTTGTAGCAAAAATCCTCTGCTGAGCATGGGCAAGAAACTGACTTCTTGTTGCTAGTGCACATGTTGGCTAGTGCATGTGTATTCTTTAAGTTTATTTCTTTACTTTTGTTTGTTGTTTACCACATCGTCTAAAAGGCAGTTCAAGGTAATGATTAACATTGTAAATAATAATCAAAATAGTAGCAAGAATCAGAATATTATAAAAAAAAAAACCCAGACAATCATTCTCCGCAGTAGTACATATTTTGGATTGCCTTTCAGAAGATGTGGTATTTTACTAGCTCTTCTCATAGGCAGTTTAATGTAATAATTACTATTCTAAATAATAATGTTAGCAAGATTAAAAAAATCAGAATAGTAAAAACTGGACAATCATTTTTGTAGTAGTAAATACTTTGAATTGTCTTTTGGAAGATGTGGTATTTGCTTTATTATTATTATTATTATTTATTCTTATAGAGCTGCAAAATTCTGTAGCGCTGGGTACAGAGATAGGGGTATACAATGACAAACATTTGCAATAACATACAAAAACATAACAGACTAAACAAATCTAGTACAGAAGGGCACTGCACCGAAGAGCTTACAGTCTACAGATTGAGGGTGCAGAGACATAATGTTTAGGGTAGCTTGTCACATGGATTGATTGTAGTTGCAGCATTGAGTCAAGGCAGATCAAGATTTATTTTGGGTAGGATTAATAACAGAGGAGAGATGTTAAGCCTCTCTGAATAAGTGGGTTTTCAAAGACCGTCTGAAGCTTTACAAGATTGGAGACAGTCTTATGGACCAGGCTAGAGGGTTCTAGAAGACAGAAGAAGTGTGTGAGAAGTTTTGGAGGTGTAAGAGGGACGTAAAGATAATAGGCGTGAAGAGACGTAGGTCAGAGGTTGATTGAAAAGGACAGGTCAGCGAGTATTTAGAGATGAGCGAGAAAATACAGTTGGGAGTGAGGCTGTTGAGTGCTTTATAGGTTAGTGTAGAGACTAGCTGAGCTGTGCAGCTGATGTAGATGAGTCTAGTTGAAGCATTCATTGTAGATTAGAGGGGGAGAGGTAGTGTTGGAGATGGCCATAGTGCTTTTTATTACAACACTGGAATAGACTGTTTTACATCCCTTTAAAGACTGTGGGCCGTATGATCTAAAGCTCTTCTCTCTGGCAAGATTATCTAAGCTGTTTACTTGGTCCCTCAAAGATTTTTAGAAAGGCAAAAAGTTCTGGATGTCAATGAGATACACTTACATTGCAATATAATGCTCAAACAAAGCACCCAAAGATTTTGCATGATTTCTCTACATGTCTGCAAGTTTTTATTCATCAGGCATTGTGGGCCTGAAGATCAAAAATAAAAAGGAATCTTGTATGCGCATAACTGTAAATAGTTGTGCTTAAGTGTGAATAAAGAAATGGGGGGAGTTTAAAAATCTTAAAAGCGCAAATGCTTTACTTCATAAATATACAAAATCATATACCAAATACACAGAGAAAAAAAGAGAAATTTCATACAACAATTTCATACAAAAATCTTACAATATAATATAAACAGTGAATATACAATTTATAGCAAAACAGAATACAATAAAAAGATACAATAAAAAGTAAGAATTGATACTGGTGGAGGTGATTTACTTGCTACTACAATTTTTAAGTGAGGCAATGAGTAGCGATATGTCGCAGTGCATATGCAGGATTCCAATAGTTTCCCAGTAGTTTCCAAGAGCCCAAATTAAGCCGTCAGAAGAGGGTCATCAGAGGAGGATCCTTTGCATAGCGTATCCCCTATGGACAAACAGCAGGTATTCCTTAGGTGTGTATGAAAAGCCATACAATATAAAGAGTTATCCATACTCACATAAAAGTTAGCATTATCCGGCACGATCCTCTCCCACCGCAGCATTCATGGCTCCACCCGCAGTGGTCTCGGCTCAAAGATCACCAAACTTCTAGTATTCTGAAGCAGACGTATCCACACATGAACCACCTTAGTATATTAGCCTTTTAGCCACCTCTGGAGAAAAATAAACAATACAAGCAGGACAATCGATATTAATTCAAAGTCCCAGATGAATATTGAAATGGATTGGCTTCAATACTGAAGCCTCACTGTCCAAAAAAGAACAACTGACTGAGCAACACATTTCAAATCTTTCTCAAGCTCCTGGGCCTGAAGGTCAAGCATTCTCCAGCATGGAGAGAAATTATAGTGCTGACTTCACAGGGGCTGAACTCACTGAATTCTCTAAGAAAAGGACAGAACGTGGAAGTCCCAAAGAGATGAGAGCTGCCTCCCATAGAAAGTAATGAAGCTCTCTGGGACTAAGAATTTCACAGAGTAGAGTGGAGTTAACAGGGGGGACCTGGCACTGATATAAATTCTCAGTTTGCAGAAAATACAAATGAAACTGAATTGTTCCCACTACAATTTAACTTTTATTTTCCTCTAGTTTAGTACACATTACTTTTTTTAACAGGTAAACAAGTGCATTGTGCATTTTGAGCAAACTTCATACAGCTGGCAAGATAAATTTGTCAGACCTGAGAGTGTAAAATGCTTAGAGAATATCAGGAAAGTTGTGAAAGAGATTCAGACACACATTCTTCAGCCCAGGGAACTCCTCCTGTTCCTACGACTTTCTGGTAAGGCTCATTTAGTACAAATACAAAGTGCAATTCTATTTGTTAAAGATACACAGAAATATACAAAGTATATTCCTAATTTGTTGAAGTCAATCAGACTTTGTAATATTACAAACCTAAATGCACTGTATGCAGAATCTAAATGCATTAAAATACAAAATAGAAAGTGTAAATTGTAAATTTAATAAAACTAAAAGGACAAAATATAAATAATATAAAATAATATAAAATACAAATCACAAAGTGTAAATGTAATACAATTCTTATGTCTTGCTGTACTATATTGCTCTGGGTTTGCCTCTTCTTTACATACATTTTAATTAGGTTAACTGTGTTTAATTTCTCTTCATGCTGATAAATTTTAGATCACCGGACCATATATGTGTATGAGTTGGTAAATTATTTTGATATACCTTTAATTATAGGTGAAAAAAATAACAAAAAATAAATTAATAAAGCATTGCACTTATTAGCTGATATTCCTAACCACACTTGTGACACTAAGAAATTTTTTTTTTTTGCACAATTAAATGATATGTTGAAAAATAATAAAGTGTATATGACTTACAAATTTAAATTATAGATCACGGGACCATATATGTGTATGAGTTGGTAAATTATTTTGGAATACCTTTAATTATAGGTGAAAAAAATAATAATAAAGCATGGCACTTATTAGCTGATATTCCCATCCACATTCGTGTGAAAGGACACTAAGAATTTTTTTTTTGCACAATTAAATGATACGTTAAAAAATAAAGTGTATATGACTTACAAATTTAGGACAGTAAAGTCAAAAATACATTTACATTGATTGAACAGAGCATGACATTTTAAAAACTTCACAATTTACTTCTGTTATCAATTTTGCTTAGTTCTCTTGGTATCATTTGTTAAAGAGAAATCCAAAGTGAGCTCAGGAGTGTGCATGTGCCTTAATCCATCTGGTATTTTATTTTGGCTGAGTGTTTACTGGAATTTATATCATATATGAAGAAATCCAGCCACATCAATAAAAACAGCCATTATTACATTAAATGCAGAGGGTCCAACTAGTTTAGCCAGCTATCATCCACAAAAATACTAGATGACCAGCTGTTAACCATAAAAGGCATAAAAGGATGGTAAGACTGTGTGTGTGTATATATAAATATATATATATATATATATATATATATATGTATATATACTGTATATAGGGAGACTAGAGAGAAATGCACTGACAGGAATGAACAACTATATATATAATTAATACTTTTGTTTATTGCTTTTTCATCCTTTATTTTATGGATTTGATAAGTCACTAATTCTGTTTTTATTAGCTTAGCCAAACTAAAAGATCAGTTTTGTGTTTGTTCAAAATGTCCATTCGTAGATTAGCATTAGCTGATTGAAATTCACATTTATGGTCTCTGATTCCTTTTTCTATCTTCCATTGCAACATTTCCATTCATTGATATTTCCTTTTTGTACTGTCCTTTCAAATGTTATGTGAACATTTAAATTATTGCCTAATAATAAATAATAAAGATGCAAAAATGCAAACCATTAAAATAATGTCCTATATAGCTTCCTTCTGTCCATCCTTAACTAAAAATCTGGACAGATATGGTTTCTTCTCTCACTCAACGTGCACATTTTTGCTCTAGTGATCCTTGTAGTGAAATTTCTACTAGAAATGCACAGAGTGAAAAAAATGTCTTTTGGACAAATTATTTCTCATGGTAAAAAACCCCAAACATTTTGTCTTGTCCAAAATTAGCCCACAAGGATACATTTTTACATTATTTGTTCATTAACAGAAATGTGTTAACTCCTTACTATGGGAATTCTTTTTTTAGGGCAGATGAACAAAGGAGCTTAAACTTTAAAGGGACAGTAAAGTCAAGATGAAACTTCCATGATTCTGGTAGAGAGTGCATTTTTAAACAGCTTTCCATTTTACTTCAATTATTTTAATTTTCTTCCTTCATTTAGTATCTTTTGTTAAAAAAAGCAAACCTAGGTAGGTCCAGGAGCAGTAATGAATTACTAGAAACTAACTATTGATTGTATGTTGCACATAAATGCCATTTTGTGATTGTCCCATCTGATGTGTTCAGCTAGTTCCCAGTAGTGCATTGTTTCTCCTTCAACAACGGAAACCAAAGGAATTAAGCCAATTTAATACAGAAGTAAATTGAAAAATTATATGTTCTATCTGAATCTTGGAAGGAAAATGTTGTCCCTTTAATAAAGTTAAAATAGTAGCTAGTGCTACTTCCAAAAGCCAGAAACAGCACAATTTTTTTTTAAATATTTTTTTTTATGGGGTGAGGATTGGCCAAAAATCAAAGTAAAGCTTACATACTTGTTGACTTATAAAGGAAGCAATCAACTGACAACGACATAGCTGGATATAGTTATCTAATAGTGTACATTTTCAAAGAAATGCAGAGTTACTGATTTGTTTAAATCTGTTTATCTATCAATATCTATCAATATCTATCTATCTATCTATCTATCTATCTATCTATCGTTCTGTCTGTCTGTCTGTCTAAATATATGTCTGTCTATCTATCTCTCTGTCTGAAATCAGTTTGGCAAATTATTATTCTAATTACTACTTGTCTGACATACATCTGAATCTTTTTGTTTCCCTTACCCTTTCCTGAGCTTAAAGGCACATAGTCTAGTTATTGATTATTGACAAACCAAATCTGTCTATCACATCCATTTAAGTTTCTTTTATCACATATTTTGTGACCTTGATACA